>NC_083634.1:17028000-17164943 GCF_963584025.1 Labrus mixtus | reverse complement strand
TATGTGTGTGTGTCTGAGAGATTGTGTGTCTGTGTGAGAAAGAGCGCTTGATATCAAAAGAGCGGTAAACTTAGAGGTGTTTGATTCCACTTTAATGCTTTTTTTTTTTTTTTTTTTTTTACAGTGTTATCGTGCAGGGATTCTTTTCTGTTCATTGTTTTTACCTAAACATTTGTTTTCTTGCTTGTACATAAAGACGAGAAAGATCCCAAGTTTTATCTTTTTTTAATTACATTAATATAAAAAGAAAGCATAAAAAACTTTGCTTGAAAAAATACTGGAAGAAAATAAAGACATTTTGAAAGAAAATTTACAACTCTGGTGAAACTCTTTTGTATGACCACATAATCACCCATTTTATATTTTAAGTACATGATATAACCTACATATTTATAACATTTACATAAGTGCATGATTGTTACATTTGAAACTTTTGGCTTGAGACCGGATATTAAAAAAAAAAGAAAGGCTAAAAGATTTTAACTGGAATAATACGTTTGTTTTTTTTTAGAAAATTAAATAAAGAAGTCTATTTTTTACTCTTATTTTTAATGCTTACTTTTATTTATTCTGTTTGTCTGGTTTTCATTTCGTTTACACAGAAAAAAAATAAAAAATATAATTATTCCGGAATGACGATGATCAGATTTCTTCGCGTGATGACGCCACTTCCACTTGTACGTACAATCCGGAAGTCGGTTGCCTTGTGATATTTGAGGAAATCCATTCTGGCCGAAGTTCACTTGCAAAAAGTGGGATAAACACAAAATATAATCACTTTTCGGGGGGTGAGCATGGAGGTAAGAGTAGTTGGTATTAGAATCTTGTTGACACAATAAAATAATCACATTTTTCTTGACGTGATAATTAATTACAACATCTTTTGGTTGTCACAAACACAACGATGGCCTTGTTGTCGCGACCGTAACACCGGCTGTCTCATACATTTTACCTTTAATAAGTTACAACAACTTAAACAAACTTCATTTTCTCGCCCAGAATTCATACAAATAAAAGTTTTAATGTTAAATTTAAATTAAACAAATCAGTAGTCTGAAACCTCTCCATGTACTTAACCAGAGGATTGTATTGGACCGTACCATTGTTAAGAACTGGAGGTGAGTTGGACCGTACCATTGTAAAGAACTGGAGGTGAGTTAAGCTGCCGGGCGCAGGAAATAATTTATGTTTTTTTAGTTTAATTAAAATAAATAGTTTTTATAAAAGTATTAATGTGTTTGATTTGCAGTTACACGCAAAAATGTGTCATGAAAACGATGACATTTAAATGTATTTAAATCAGGTTGTAGATATATTAGAAACATTATATTAAAGATGCTTCCTGTCACGGCTTTCAAAATAAACATACAAAAATCTAACATTTTTTTCCAAGATCGCCACAATAACTTAATTAAATCATAATTTGAATCAGAAAATTATTATTATTATTTATTTTAAATTATTATTATTTATTTATTTTTAAATTATTATTATTTTAATCATTATTATTATTTAAAAAAAAAATATATTATTATTTTTATTATTATTATTTAAATTTCTTTTTAATTATTATTATTGTAAATACTTAAATAAAAAAGAACTACAGCTTTAAACACTGAGCTCATAAATGTGAAGTCAAATATTTTGCGTTAGGGTCAAGCCTGTGATATTATTTGATTAATGAGGGTTTGGTTTTATTGACAAAAACTGTTCTTAAATGACCTCAAACATATTTGTATTTCTCTGGTCTGCTTCTTTTTACTCATTATGCCAACAAATGCACCGCTTCCTAAAATAAGCTGAGTTTAAATTGCCTCACAGTTAACCCCCATTTGATTTGTTCAGAGAAATTAAAGGAAAAATAGGATTACAAATTACATCCATATTAATGTGATGTTATTTATATATTGTATTTGCCTTTTACTTTTGTTACCTAACTAGAAAATGATGGATTTCTGCTGTGGTGGGTCGCGTTTATGTCTTTGCATAGTTAAGATGGTAACTCACAAATACTGAACATTTGCGAGTCTGTGGAAGATCATGTTGCCCCCGAAGATGAAACATTTTTAAATCCTTTAACGTGTGTGTTAAGAAGATCCTGGTGTCTTCTTGTTGCTCCTGTATGTCGTTTTGGATCCAGCACCCTCTAAGGCAGGGGTTCCCAAACTTTTCAGCTTGCGACCCCCATTATGATGATGATAGGTACTTGGGACCCCACATTTGACGCACTGTCAAAACACTAGCATTAGGACAGAAAACACCATCATATTATTTTTGTAATTTATTGTAAGAAACTACTTTTTTTACTTACTGTATTTTCAAATTAATGGGTGAAATATCCAATTTTTAACCATTTTTATATGTTTTCGGAAGGAATCTCACGACCCCCCCAGTGGGCCCCGACCCCCACTTTGGGAACCACTGCTCAAAGGGATGTAGCCTACGTGTCCTTTTTTTAAAATTGTATTTTCTGTTGTAGCTGTCTGATTTTATTTTGAAAAACATGTTACCAAACATCCGGTGCTGTCTTCGCGTAAACTTGACTGCTTTGTGCGCTGACTCAATCAATGATCCGTTGCTCGGGGTTTCGATTGAGCAGCCTGGCCCGGGCCAACACGAAGCGATAATATGGGGAGTCGGGTCTGCCCGTCTTTTCTGTCTTTCACCTTTACAGAGTTTATCATCGTTACCTGAAGCTGTCTGCGTTTAACCCGCGTGGCTGTGTTCTCCGTTCACCGCGGCTGTTTGTTCGATGTCGCGTTTGAGGACCGTCCGTCAAAGCATCACCTGGCGTCTGCCGGCGGAGTGAAGAGCGCCGCAGCCTTGCGTCAAAGCCAGCTAAAAGCTAAACCGTGGGTAGGACAAGTCAGCAATAAAGACCGGCAACAGCCACGTTACCCCGAGCTAGCCAGCCAGCCAGCAGACGGGTTATTTTTGGCACGGTTGCGTACACATGCTCCGTTTTAGACGCTAGTCCAAACATCTGTGCAGAAGCTGTAAGAACAAAAAACCTTTCGAGTGTATTTTAGGGTTTGTATATCATCTCACCAGGTACCTGAACATAACTCTGTTTTTAAAGCACAGGTAAACAAAAAAAACCCCAGTTAATTGTGATTAATTGCGCAACATCTGGTTAAAAAAAGGGGCCTCATATCTAACACATGAGGCCCGGTTGAAAAAAGATGGACCTGAATTTTTATTCGGATTTGACGGACGGTACCGGGCAGCACGACGGGGATCCAGAGTTCCTGGATCCGCATTCATTCAATGGATTTGACTCTGACAACAAGGTGACTCTCTGGTTTAATGGTGGTGAACATCCCTTAAAATGACTGTCATTGAACGCATCTTGTTTGTAAAGATGTCACCTTTGTTTTCAGTCTAGAGGACACTAAATGAGGTTTATTATTACTCAATGTCTGTGTTGTAATGTTATAATAAAAGGAACAAGATAGTTTTAAAAATAATATATTTGAATAACTAACGCACCTTTTAATGTTTCAGTTCCCTGGAGGAAGTGACAACTACCTGACAATCTCCGGGTCCAGCCATCCCTTCCTCTCGTCTTCAGAGGTAAACTGAAAGATCTGATCAAACAGTTTATGTTTTCTTATGATTATCGATCAGTATGACTTAAAATTGTAATGATGATAACCTTATAAATGCTGCTTTCAAGTCAAGTCGTGAAAATGAAAACTAGACCTCCTCCCTTCCCTCCAGACCTTCCACACTCCCAGCCTCGGCGATGAGGAGTTCGAGATCCCCCCGATCTCTCTGGACCCGGACTCGGCCCTCACCGTGTCGGACGTGGTGTCGCACTTCGGGGAGCTGTCGGACACGGGACCCTCGGACAGCGTGGTGGTCCCCGGGAACGCCGTGGTGGAAGGGGACGACCCGTCGTTCGCCTCCACCTTCGTCAACGCCCCCTCACAGGGGCTGGAGCACCTGAGTCTGGGGGTCATAGGTCACCAGTCGGGAGGCGGCGCTCTGCTGGGGTCGTCACTGGGGATGGTGAGAAGGGGGCGGGACTTTTAGATTTTAAAGTTCTTTCGGTGTAAATGTCTCTAAATGTTTCTCCGCTCGCAGGACCTCGGCCATCCGATCGGCTCTCAGTTCAGCAGCTCGGTCACCATCGACGTCCCGCTGGGCGACATGAGCCAGGGCCTTCTGGGCTCCAGCCAGCTCACCACCATCGACCAATCGGAGCTCAGCGCTCAGCTGGGGCTCGGCCTGGGAGGAGGGAACATTTTGCAACGCTCCCAGTCGCCCGAACACCGGCTGTCGGCCACGGCGTCGCCCACCAGCTCGCTGCAGGACGACGACATGGACGACTTCAGGAGGGTCCGTCTCAAAACGTGTGGAGGTTAATTACGCGATGTCTACGCTCCTGTTTCATTATTCTCTCTCCTCGTCTCTCCCCCATCAGAGCGTCCTGGTCGAGTCCCCCGTCTCCCTGGCCGTCTCCCCCGGCGTCATCTCCCTCGACCCCTCGCTGTCGGCGCCCCCTCTCTCCGCTCCGGCCTCCAGAGAACAACAGAAGAGATACCCCAACGAGCATCAGAAACCCGTGTCGGCCTACGCCCTGTTCTTCAGCGACACGCAGGCGGCCATCAAGGGGCAGAATCCCAACGCCACGTTCGGGGAGGTGTCAAAGATCGTGGCGTCCATGTGGGACAGCCTCGGGGAGGAGCAGAAACAGGTGAGAGAGGACGAATCTGATCGCAGTCGTGACCTCGCTGTGTCAGCTGGATGAAAGCAGATTCAGTAACCCCCTCCCCTCCTCCCCCCCGTTTGACTTTCAGGTTTACAAGAGGAAAAACGAAGCGGCAAAGAAGGATTACTTGAAGGCGATGGCGGAGTACAGAGGCGGACATTTTTCTCAGGTAAGAGCTCAAAGGAACGCTGAAAGAAGGTCAATGTGTGGTGTCATGAGGTCAGTGTGTGATGTCATGAGTTCAATGTTTGATGTCATGAGTTCAATGTGTGATGTCATGAGGTCAGTGTGTGATGTCATGAGGTGAATGTGTGATGTCATGAGGTCAGTGTGTGATGTCATGAGGTGAATGTGTGATGTCATGAGGTCAGTGTGTGATGTCACGAGGTGAATGTGTGATGTCATGAGGTCAATCTGTGATGTCATGAGGTCAGTGTGTAATGTCATGAGGTCAATGTGTGATGTCATGAGGTCAATGTGTGATGTCATGAGGTCAGTGTGTAATGTCATGAGGTCAATGTGTGATGTCATGAGGTCAATGTGTGATGTCATGAGGTCAATGTGTGATGTCATGAGGTCAGTGTGTAATGTCATGAGGTCAATGTGTGATGTCATGAGGTCAATGTGTGATGTCATGAGTTCAATGTTTGATGTCATGAGGTCAATGTGTGATGTCACAAGGTGAATGTGTGATGTCATGAGGTCAGTGTGTGATGTCATGAGGTGAATGTGATGTCACGAGGTGAATGTGTGATGTCATGAGGTCAATGTGTGATGTCACAAGGTGAATGTGTGATGTCATGAGGTCAGTGTGTAATGTCATGAGGTCAATGTGTGATGTCATGAGGTGAATGTGTGATGTCACGAGGTCAGTGTGTGATGTCATGAGGTCAGTGTGTCATGAGGTCAGTGTGTCATGAGGTCAATGTGTAATGTCATGAGGTCAATATGTGATGTCATGAGGTCAGTGTGTGATCTCATGAGGTCAATGTGTGATGTCATGAGGTCAGTGTGTGATCTCATGAGGTCAATGTGTGATGTCATGAGGTCAATGTGTGATCTCATGAGGTCAGTGTGTGATGTCAAGAGGTCAGTGTGTGATGTCACAAGGTCAGTGTGTGATGTCAATGTGTGATGTCATAGGTCAATGTGTGATGTCATAGGTCAATGTGTGATGTCATGAGGTCAGTGTGTGATCTCGAGGTCAATGTGTGATGTCACGAGGTCAGTGTGTGATGTCAATGTGTGATGTCATAGGTCAGTGTGTGATGTCATGAGGTCAGTGTGTGATGTCATGACTCATCGACTGAGCTGTCTGAGAGTTTTGTTAAAGTGAGATGAGGCGTTCAAAGACAGCAGCAGTGTCGTTCTTTTCCATCATTGCGACTATAGGGAGACACTGAGGAGGATGATCTACGGTGCGCCTTAAGGGGACAAAAAAGCATGAGATTAATCGTGATTTAAAAAGTGTGTGCTTTTATTTCAGACCTTATTAATGAAGATGAATGTCTCTACGGGTGTTTGACACGGTTAAGTCCGGATGAATATGATGTAACTGAGGTTGTAAAGACTCCGCCTCCAGCAGACAAACATCCGTCAGTAAATCTTTAATCTTCACTTCACAGCAGGAGAGATGTTCTAACTTCTTCTTCTCTCTTTTCTCTCTTCAGGCTCCGATTGAAGTCATGGACACCTCCCCGTCGCCCCCTCCTCCAGCCCCCGCCCCCTCCATCAAGACCTCCCCCGCCTCCACCCTGTCCGCTCGCACCACCCGCTCCCAGCACTACAACCCCGAGGAGAACACCATCACCAACATCTGCACGTCCAACATCATCCTGGACCTCCCCCAGGTCACGACGCGCTCTCGGACCGGCGCCATTAAACCCCAGCCTCCACCCGCCCCCCCGCAGAACCCCCCCGCCGTCACCAAAATCATCATCAAGCAGACGCAGCTGCCCTCCGGCGGCGTGTCCGTCACGGCGACGGCCGCCTCCTCGCCGCGCCAGCCGCCGCCCCTCCAGCAGATGCAGAGCAACCCTCCTCCCCCGCGGCTGCAGCAGATGGTGCGCGCTCAGGCTCCGCCCCCTCTGCAGGCCAAACCGCGGGGAGGAGGAGCAGCAGCTGCCGCCGCCAAGGCCCCGCCCCCGCTGCAGATCAAAGTCGTCCCGTCGGCGAGACAGTCGGACGCGAGCGTGCCGATCATCGTGACGTCGTCGGGCGATGCGCCCACATCGGTGTCGCTGCTGGGTCTGAGGATGGAGGTCGGTCAGTCGGGCGATGTGGAGGCGGGAGGAGAGGAAGTGGTGGAGGCGGAGGAAGGGGTGAGACTCATACTGCCACAGTGCTGCATTCACTGTCTCAGAAGAAAAATCGTAAATGTCTGTATTTGCAACGTTCTTTTTTTTTTTTTTCTGTCCAGATGGAGGTGGAGGTGAACATCGCCCCTGTCCCCAGCTTGACCCCCACCGCCAGCCGGAACGTGTGCGTGCGCGCCGGCTGCAACAACCCGGCCGTGGAGAGCAAAGACTGGGACAAAGAGTACTGCAGCAACGAGTGTGTCGCCAACCACTGCAGGTCGGTTCACCACAACGTGCACGACGACCTCATCAGAAAACACAATGACACAAGATGAGCAAAGACAGAATTATTAATATTATTATTATTTCATTTAAATTATAATATACTCACTTATTTATGTAAACACTGTAAATGACTCATCTGTCACATAACTGCATTTTTCTTCTCATGTTACTTCAGCATCTTTTTGCACTGTTTCATGTTTAGTCATGTAAATATTACATTTTTTATTATGTTTATTGTTGATATTTAATGTTGTACCTGTACATAAGAGAGCACAGATCACTGAAGTTAAATTCCTTGTGTGTGTAAACATATCTGGACAATAAATCTGATTCTGATTCTGACAGAAGAGGAACCGTTTTGTCCCCAGGGGGCGCCAAAAAAACCAAAAGTTCCTCATAGATTAATTTTCTTCATTGTTGTCCGCATGATTTCAACCGACAGCTGCAAGTGACAATCACATGGTTTATTATTTAATTTAGATAATCAGGGAATTTGTTTCTCAAAGAATCAAACATAAAAAATGCTCTTCAGGACATTCTTAGATTTGCTTGTTCTGACACAAAAACATTCAGAGTCTGATTTATTTGTATTTATTTATTTTACAGGGACATTGCATATTGATAAACATTTCTGTAAATATAATTTTCATCTGTTGTTCATCATGACACAGGAGGAAATACATAAACCATGCAGGATGCACATAAAGCAGCAATTGGTTAATATAAAAAATGTATATCATGCAGGACAGACATGGAGCAGACGTAACAAAAGAAAAAACAAGTATTAGTAAAAAGCACGTATCCAATGATTTCATTGTATGTCAGCGACGACGCTCGTGCATGTAAGTGAGGGGGCGTGGCTTTTGAGGGAGCACAGAGGGGAGGGGGCGGGTGCAGACGGAGCACTGAGGGAATGCTACTTTCACCTGAACAACTCTGCCTTTAAAAGAATAATATTCTAACCCCCTTTTTTTTCTAATCTGCCTCTACACTTCTGTACGTCTAAAATAACCAGTTGAATTGACCTCTCTTGTTGTTGTCTCCTCCACAGAGATGTGTTCATGGCCTGGTGTTCCATCCGAGGGCAGAACTCCACCACCGTCACATAGGGAAGAAGAAAAACTGACGAGCAAAAAAAAAAAAAAAAAAACCCTCGCCAGTTTATACGCTTCACGGAGAGGAAACACGGACAAGGAACAAAAAAAATAATAATTAACACGAAGGAATGAATGATCAGGCTCAGGTATCGGCACATAATCATGAGAAGAAAACAAGAACTAAGAGGAAGACGCACCTGCAGGGGAGAAAAAAAAAGCTGAAAGTCACTAAGATGCTTTTTTTTTTTTTTCTGGGATCGATTAATCTCCCCTGGCGGCGGCGTACTTCCTGCAGCGGGAGCAACGGCTCACAGTGAGGACGCAAATAATGCACCAGAGGAAACTAAAGACTGGACTCTGACTTCCCTAATGATCCTCTCTGTTGGGAATCTGCATCACAGACTTCTATATATACACAAATATATACATAAATATATCAAATGGATCATTTTTTATGGACTTGGTGTGTTTTTAATTGTCATGAAAAGATTAAAAAAAAGCAGGAAATCATGACCCTGCAGATAAATTCAGCTTCTTGGCTCTGCCCATCACAGTCGCATCGAGGACGGATTCATGTCAAAGAAATCTGAGAAGACGTTATTGTTTCATTTTTTTGTCGGCGGCTTCTTAAAGGGACAGACGAGCGACGATCTGGACGAAGCACAAACGGTCTTAAAAGGTCTCGTTTGGAGGCGAGGTGTTTGTTGCCTTCTGAGCCGCTCGAAGACAAAAAAAAAACGACCGTTGAAACCATTTGAGAGGAAACTTTCCAAACAGGTGCTAACATTCAGGAAACTACAAACTGTTTCCTCAGTTCTCACTTTTCTGCCGAGTCACCTGAAAAACAACAACGCGAGAGTTTTAAAGGTGCAGATTTTGTGGTGTAATGTGTTTGAGGGGGAAAAAAATAAGAAAATATATGAAATAAAGACACCAGCTTCAACAACACTTCTGTAAGAGGAGGGGGAGGGGAGGGGGTGTTAAGGGAATCCAGTGTAAAAGCTTTACTTTTTAAACATGACGGTGTTTTAATTTAAAGAGCTGCCTTCAGGGCGGTTTAATGACGGAGGACAGGACGGTCGATGATGCAGTGATCATGCTGGTTGATTGTAAATATCCTGGAAATGTTTGTAATTGTGAAATAAAATATTTTATGTTTTAATATACATTTTTTTGGGACGCACGTTTTGGCCTCACAAAGACAAGCTGCAGTGACGTTTATCTGTTTTTTTTTCTCAGTGATCAAACAAAATCAGTGCTGATGGATATTTTATATGAATTTAAACTTTCACTGAGATTTAATTTGGTTTCTCTAAATATCTTGAAGAATTAGGAGATTTTAAATCTTCATAGAAGTTTGAAGCTCATTGGGGTGCAGATGGCCTAGCGGTTCGGACGCCCCCCCCCCCAATGGATGGAGTCTTCCAAGCAGGTGGCCCGGGTTCAAGTCTGGCCTGTGTCTCCTTTCCTACATGTCACCCTCCACTCTCTCTCTCTCTCACTGACTTCCTACTCTATCATCTGTCCTTTCAAAATAAGGCAAAAAGCCCAAAATCTTTTGAATATTAAACTGAATCAAATGTTATTATCTTTGTCTTGGAGAATAATTCTATTTTCCTTATTTTTAATGTATGTCATTGATTAAAAACGCCAAATAATACCACACTTAAAAAAAAAAGTGTAATAAAACTCAAACTTTATTCCCAAAAATTATAAATAAAGACTTTTCTTCTTCTTCTTCTGCTTCTTCTTCTTCTTCTTCTTCTTCTTCTTCTTCTGCTTCTTCTTCTTCTTCTTCTTCTTCTTCTTCTTCTTCTTCTTCTTCTTCTTCTTTTTCTTCTTCTTTTAGACATCCCGGCAGTTTAGACCACATCTGGGCGAATCACTGCCCTCCACAGGCGCGGTTTCTATCGCGAGATTGACGTCGGTGCAAAGTTTGATGACGATGGCGGGAAAGGCCACCATGGCGGGAAAAAGCAGCGTGGACCACAACTAGTGAGAGGAGGCGCTGTTGCGCAGTGCAAAACCTGCGCTGAAAATGCGCCACAAAAACCATCAAATACAATTATAAAATATTAAGGATTAAAGGAGAACGAGAACAATAATTGTTTTATTAATTTATTTTTTAATTTAAATGAAGAAATCTTTATGGTAAATAGTGTTTCTGATGAAAGGTGGTTATGTGAAGACTTAGGAGGGGGAGGGAAAAGGAGCCGAGGAGGAAGGGAAAGGAAGGAAGGAAGGAAGGAGGGAGGGAGTAAGGACTAATTACAACAGATTGGAGTGTGCGTGGTTGTTCAGGTGGAGAAAAGCCAGATTGCGTTACATTATATGTTTTAAAAATAAGATTTATTTTAGCGGATGGATTTTGGGATGAAGCTGTTTGTGAGGTTTGTGTTGCATAAGGAAAAAGGCTTTTATTAAAGGTGTGTGTGTGTGTGTGTGTGTGAGTGAAGCAGGCGGGGAGAGAAAGTGCGTTTTTGTTGGTTGACACTGATCATCATCATCATCATCATCATCATCATCATCATCCTCATCCTCATCCGGCCTGCGGAGCAGCGAAGAAGAAGCCGGGAGCTGGAGTTTGAACACGGGACTCACCATGGCGGTAAACCTAGACAAGGAAGCATACTACCGCCGGATCAAGAGATTATACGGCAACTGGAAGGTAAAGCTGCTCGATTCTGAGTTAAAAAAAATATTTTTGTTGGTTAAAAATGTTAAAAAAGTGAGCTGCTGGAGGAAGCCTCAAAGCTAGCGGAGCGAGCTGACAGTGTTGTCGGCGTGAGCGGTGATGATTCCCCGCATGACAAAGCACCGACACCCGGGGACGCACGGAGGGCCTCACTCACCCTAAACCACTTTTTTTTTTTTTTTTTTTAATCCGCCGATTCTCTCACACAACCCCGAACTTGCTCACAAAAACCCCCGCTCCTCCTCTAAACTATAATGCAGTGCTAACTCATGTTAGGCTAATCAACCCATTCACCGCGTTAGCATGCCAGCTAACTTAGCCCGCTCGATAGGAAGTTTGTGCTGGCTGACTTGGCAGTAAAGCACGCTGAATGTGTCAGGAATCAGCGTGTGGTCGTTCAACAAGCACATGGTGGTTCTAAAAAGCAAGGTGTGATTATCGTAACTCTGCTGAACTGTTTAATGTGTCGCTGTATGCTAATGTTAGCACGCTAATTAGCATCAGAATCCAGCATCACAGCAACGTGTGCAGGATGTGCTGCAGGATTACTAGATTTGAAGTCTTTTATTTTTTCTGTGTTTGAGGTAACTTTAGAGAATGTGTGGCAACTTTTCAAAGGGGTCTTCATCTTTTCTTGTTGTGTTTTCTGTGATATTGTGGCTAAAAACACTTAATTTAAGCAGCCTGGTAACAAAGCACTGCTCACATGAATCCTCCTAAACACTAAAAGTTTGACTTAAAAACTTTAAAATAAAAAGCTTTTTGGGACATGCAGCTCCTTTGTGTGTTTCAGCATCAGGTTGTGGATGTTGCCAACTTTTCACAGATGCTCCCAAACTCAGGCTTTTCCTCTCATCTCATTGATTATTCTGTGTGTGTGTGTGTTGTTGTTTCAGAAAGCAGAAGATGAGTTTGGCAAAGTGGACGCCATCGTGGTGTCTGTCGGAGTGGACGAGGAGATTGTTTACGCGAAATCCACCGCCATACAGGTAACGTGCACGTCCCATCAGCAGCAGCATCACTCAGACGTCCCCGATGAGACTCCGTAACTTTTCTGTGTTTTCCTGTTCTTCGTCAGACTTGGCTCTTCGGCTACGAGCTGACGGACACCATCATGGTGTTCTGCGACACCAAAATCATCTTCCTCGCCAGCAAGAAGAAGGTGGACTTCCTCAAGCAGGTCGCCATCACGAAGGGCAACGAGAACGCCAACGGAGTCCCGCCCATCACCCTGCTCACCAGAGAAAAGGTGAAAACAGCTCAAACGCATCGTGATTCCTTCTTTTATTATTTTGTTCGGTGCAAAATTCCCCCCCCCCCCCCGTTTTTCACGACTCACTCACTTAAGTCGGCGTGATCACACTTCAGCGCTCACAGAACTTATCGTCGTGCATCACAGCTGCTTTATAAATATTCACAATTTGAATATATTTCATTTCATATTTTATGTTTGGTTTCAACATCATAAAACACAACAGAAACATATTTTCTCATAATCCTGAAACACTGTTCATGAACAGGAAGAAGAAAACTTACAATACCTGCCCCCCCCCCCCCCCCCCCCCCCCCATCATTTAACTCCGTTTACTGAGATACACATTTTGTTTTTAATGTAGTGCGTGTAAAATTAAAAAAAAATATATATAATCGAATTCAAAAAATTAGAAGAACATTCGGATGTTAAAATTAATATTTCTGGGGGGGAAATATGCAACTTGGACAAATGCGATCCGATCCTAATAGTTAGGCATATTTAATGACTGCAGGTACATGAAATTCAGGGTGGGAGAGTGCTGGTGGAGGAGGGGGAGGGAGCCAGGTGATGAAGAGTCTGAAGTTTGATTTAAATTTGAGTTGATGTACAGAAAACAACACAGCTTTATCTGTTCAAATCTTCTTTTTTAAAATTTTTAAATATACTCTATACTCTAGAAAGAAAAATGTTTATTTCCAGTATAGATCAGCCCTAATTGAAATATAATAATTGAATAAAGCAAGAAGTTTTAACTGTTGTGCTTGATCACAAATCCATAAATAAAAAAAACATCCAGGTGGTGGAAAGTTCAATCTGCTCATCGTGAACTCTGGTCAGATCATTTCCAAACTCTTAAAGCCGTCTGTGTTTGTGCCTCTCAGAACGAAAGCAACAAAGCCAACTTCGACAAGATGATCGAGGCGATCCGAGGCAGCAAAGAAGGGAAGACGGTCGGCATCTTCAGCAAGGACAAATTCCCCGGGGAGTACATGAAGAGCTGGAGCGACACCATCACCGCCGAGGGCCTGGAGAAGGTAAGACGGCGTCTCGAGTTAGGGAGCTTGAATAAAGGAGTTTGGGAGTGTTTTTAAAGCTCCGCCTCTGACCTCTGCAGGTGGACATCAGCGCTGTGGTGGCGTACACGATGGCGGTGAAAGAGGAGGGCGAGCTGTCCCTGATGAAGAAGGCGGCGGCCATCACCAGCGAGGTTTACTCCAAGTTCTTCAAAGAGCGCGTGATGGAGATCGTCGACGCAGACGAGGTGAAACGACTCGTCCTGAAGGGAACTTTAAAGTTCTCATGGATTCAGTTTTCAGATGTTCTGACTCCCCCCCCCCCCCCCCCTCCGCTCCGCTCTCTCGTGTCCTACAGAAAGTGCGTCACAGCAAGCTGGCGGAGTCGGTGGAGAAGGCGATCGAGGAGAAGAAGTACCTGGGCGGAGCGGATCCGTCCACCGTGGAGATGTGTTACCCTCCAATCATCCAGAGCGGAGGAAACTACAGCCTCAAGTTCAGCGTCGTCAGGTAGAATCTCCTCGCTCGGCAGGGACGCACTCAAGCGGGGGGACTAAGTTTCCGTCTGTCACCTGTGGAGAATTTTTTATTTTTTTTTAGCCAGTCGTTCAAGTTGCAAGCTCGGCAAAATAATATATATATTTTTTAAGATTTCTTTCTGGGGGCTTTTTGCTTTTATTTTGAAAGGACAGTGGATAGAGTAGGAAATCTTGACGAGGGAGAGCGAGGTGTGGCATTTCTGAAAGGGCAGCCACAGGTCGGACTTGAACCCAGGCGTCCCACTTAGAGGGCTACACCTCCGTACGTGGGGGGGGGGTGGGGGGGCGGGACCTAACCGCCAGACCAGCTGCGCCCCAATCAGAGAATATTTGAACTACAGTGAAGAAGACGGCGAGCAAGACGTCTTTAAAAATGAATTCTTGTGGCCAATAGAAGGTTCTGACTCGTATTTCATTCATCATCGGGTTTGGACAAAGAGACTCGTCAAATCTCCACTTTAGACAACGTGGAACGGGGATGATTATCTGGGTAGAAAAATATGTTTTTTAAGAATAAACATTCGGCAAAAAAAAAAAAATTACATGAAAAAAAAAAACACGTTTAAGATGATATAAAAAAAAGGTCGTTTCTGTGATGCTATATTTCTTCTTGACCCCCCAAAAAATGCAGCAGAGGAGTCGGTAGCTTGGCGGTTATGTTGCACGCCACATGTACTGAGGCTGCACAGCGGCCCCGTGGGTTCGAATCCGACCTCTGCCCTTTGCGGCATCATCCCCCCCCCCACTCTCTCCTCCCATCACTTCCTGTCTCTCTTCCGTTGTCTTATCCAATAAAAAGGCCCAAAATGTCTCTTTAAAAAAAAATGCAGTTGCGATCGTAGAAATAATAATATTTTTTTCTGTTCTAATACGAATTTGGTGAAGAAAAGGTTTCCACTCGGAGTGTACACGTGTAACCGGTTAGTAAATCATAACCGTTAAAGAAAAATCAGTTTTTTAAAATTATTTTAAAATGTTTTAGAGACACATATTCAATCATCTCTGAATGACTAAAGCTACAAATGTTCCACTTTGACAACGTTACTGCGCTCGCAAATGCACGTGATAAATGTTGGATAACTGACCAGCGGGCATTACGTCGGTTACGTCACGTAAACGAGTAAGTTTCACCTTTGACCTGCGATGGAAGCCAAGACTACTCAGCGAAGTGCGGCGTGGAGGAGCCGCACTCCTGGGGATCGACTCTAGTGCCGGGCGATTGTTTTGGACCGTGCCTGTGCGGGTTCTGGCTTTCCATGTCGCACCCCCTTTCGCAGCGGCGGTAACCGGTTGAACGTAAGTCCGTGAGCCTCTCTCAACTTTGAGTGGCGGCAGTGATGTGGAGGAATCTTTCTGTAAAGCGGCCGCACCCTCCGTTGGTTGTATAGCGCGACTGCGTTCCAAACGGTTAACCGTGTACACAAAAAAAATGACGTTGTGTAACCGTTTACAATTTTTTGTTTGTAGCCGTTCACACCCCTAGTTTCCACTGTCATGTTTTGTTCCTTTTCAAATGTTTGACAAGATGTTGAAGGTTAGCTTAGCATTAAGTTTAAAAAAAACGAACGTCTTCTTTTCCAGCGATAAGAACCACATGCACTTCGGCGCGATCACGTGCGCCATGGGGATCCGCTACAAGTCGTACTGCTCCAACCTGGTGAGGACCCTCATGGTGGACCCGCCCCAGGAGATGCAGGACAACTACAACTTCCTGCTGCAGGTGGAGGAGGAGCTGCTCAAGGAGCTGAAGCACGGTGGGTTCAGGGGCCCGGCTGGGAGAGTGGGAACTTCAGGCGTTTGTCACAGAAAGCTGGGAACTTGTTTGAAGTTACAGGTCAGGTGTAGATGTGTCATTCAGGTTCTTATTTATTAACTATCTAATTATTTATTTTTTAATCATGGTTGGAAGAAGTAGATGGTGCAAAGTTGATGATTTCTTGGAATAACTCTAAATAAAAAATTCAGAGGTTAAATTTTAGAAGCTTAAAAATGTGAATTTGGTTCCTTTTTAAAAAAAAAAAAAAAAAAAATCAGACAATCGTCACTTCAAAGTTCTGTTAACGACCAAACAATTCACCAAGGTGGAACTGATAAGAGAGGAGGGACACAGCCGAGCACGTTTTTAGATTTAACCTCCGTCTCCTCCACAGGCGTCAAAATCTCCGACGCCTACAACGCCGCCGTGGAGTACGTGAAGAAAGAGAAGTCGGAGCTCGTCGCCAAGCTGACTAAAAACCTCGGGTAAATGCACACCTTGTTTTTGTTTTTTTCTTACATCAGCACTTTTTTTTTAGACGTCTGATAATCACCTCCACTTGTCGTTGTTTTTTTTTTTTTGCAGCTTCGCGATGGGGATCGAGTTCAGAGAAGGCTCTTTGGTTCTGAACGCCAAAAACCAGTACAAGCTGAAGAAAGGTGAGCGTTTGACTTCAGTGTCTGTGTCGACGTAACTCCGGTTTTGAAGGCGAGCTTTAACGTGCGTCTCCTCCAGGCATGGTGTTGAGCATCAGTTTGGGATTCGCCGACCTCGTCAACAAAGAGGGCAAGAAAGACGAGCAGAAGAAGTACGCCTTGTTCATCGGGGACACGATACAGATCAACGAGGTAAGATGCGCGCCGAACATCGTCAAACCGCCAGAGTGTCGCGGCACGCTCTCGTTGTAAACGCATTTATTACAAGCCGACATGTTTTGTGTCACAGGAGGAGGCGGCGACGATACTCACACCAGTCAAGAAGAAGATCAAAAATGTGGGAATCTTCTTGAAGGTGAGTCTCCGTCTAAACTTTTTCACTTTTTGTAATAAATAAATAAAATAAATAATAAAAAGTACGCTTGGACCGAGGCGATAAAACGATAACGATAATTATTGTGGTGTCATATTTGTCAACATAAAAAATTTGATAGATTTAACCTGTAATTACACCATTCAGCCACCGGGGGAACAGCAGGGCGCTAATGCCCCTTAAGCGCTAGTTGCCACCCGGCATTAAATAGAGAAGACGATGAACCAATCGTGTCGCAGGGATATGGGTAGGCGGGCTTTACAGAGACGTTTAGAGCGGAATGGAAACAGCCGAAATTAGCGCTAGCCACGCTGAAGAAAACGCCGAGCGTACGGCTCAAAGCGGGAGGAAACATCATCGACAAGACGACGAGAGAGGACGCTCCACTTCAGGAGTTTAAAAGACATTTTGGCGTTCCGTCATCACTTCCAAATATGGTCACAACCCCGCCCCCCTCCCCACTCTCTCTGTCTTAATCTTCACATTTTTGAACGCCGCTTGTTTGTTTTGTTTCCATCTCAGAACGACGACGAGGAGGACGAGGAGGAGGAAGGAGACGATGCCGAGGAGCTGCTGGGGAAAGGGGCTCGGAGCGCCGCCCTGCTGGCAGACAGAACCAGAGTGAGTCCAGACGAGCGCGTGCGTGTGGTTGATTGTTATTCTGTCACCTTGACTTGAGGGTGTGTAACTAAGAGTGTGAATGTCTTTGTACTCTATCAGCTACTGGGGAAGGTAAGTATTTCTCGTTTCTACTCAAACCTCATCAGCTGTGGTTCAGTTCTGAGAATCCACGTTCTGAGGGGAAAACGTTTTTTGTCCTTTTTTCGTTTGAGTGACTCGTTTTTTTCAGTTTTTTTTTTTTTTTTTTTCTGACCATCCGCGCACATGCCTGTAAATCTGCATGTATTTTTTTTATGATTTGATCCCATTTTCTTGTAACCGTTCGTGCTCCCGGGTGCCGGTGTGTGATCACTCAGTTGTTGTCTGTTGTCAAAACTCAGAACGAGATGACGGCGGAGGAGAAGAGGCGGGCCCATCAGAAGGACCTGGCCAACCACCTGAACAACGAAGCCAAGCGTCGACTGACGGAGCAGAAGGGGGAGCAGCAGATCCAGAAGTGAGTGTGGAAAGTCGGCCTTGTTGAATATTTAACCCGAAGTGAACCCGTCGTCTCGACCCACGTTTATTAACCCGACCTTCTGTTTCCTCTCAGGGCCAGAAAATCGAACGTCTCCTACAAGAACGTCTCTCAGATGCCTCGAGAAAAAGACATCCGAGAGATGAAGATCTTCATCGACAAGAAATACGAGACGGTCGTCATGCCCGTGTTTGGTATCGCCACGCCGTTCCACATCGCCACCATCAAGGTTTGCCCAAACGCTCACTCCTCACGCTCACATTTATTTATTTTTTTGTTTATCACAGTGACTTTGACGTTTTCTCCTCTTCCCTGTTCAGAACATCAGTATGTCGGTAGAAGGAGACTACACCTACCTGAGGATCAACTTCTACGTCCCCGGCAGCTCTCTGGGGCGACAGGAGGGAAACATCTTCCCCAACCCCGACGCCACGTTTGTTAAAGAAATGTGAGTCTCAACTTAAAAATGACCGAACCTTTCATTGAAGGTTTCCCAAATTAGCAAATTCAAAGTGACGGTGAAGAGAAACATACTGATATCTCAAGGATTCCTTCATTTGTCTAAAAAATAGAAATGTTTAATTCAGGTAATTATTCAGATTGACACAGTTCAGCAAATTCTCATTTCCAGTTTGTTGTTGCTTTGCGTTTGATCAAAGACAGTACGGGAGTGAACTCCATCCCCGTTCTTACTTATTATAACGGTCAAAAACAATCAAATTATATTAAAGGTGACATATCCTCCTCCTTTTTTAAAAAGTGTAAATAAGTCTCAGAGCTCCTCAAAACATGTGTGAAGTTTCTTGTTCTAAATCCACTCTGATCCTGTATTTGATCATGCCTATAAACCCCTCTATTTCAGCCCTGCTCAGAACAGGCTGTTTCTGTGTCTGTACCTTTAAATATGTAAATGAGCTGTGTCTGACCACGCCCCCTCTCTGGAAGGGCTTGGGTGTACTCGGTGCTTTCTCACTCCATGTCCTATTGTTTACGGTGAGAAGGCAGACTCAGAGGGCAGAACAAACACCTAGCTGTGGGAGTGTCACCCACCTGGGGGAGGGGCTACTGCCCTTTGTGATGTCATGAAGGGAAAATCTCCAAACGGCCTGTTTGAGCACACATTTTCTGAAAAGTGGAGCAGGCAGAAGACGGAGAGGATGGACTTTTCTCATCATTGGGGGGTTTTTAAACAGACTAGGGACACATAATAGAGTTAGAGGAACATGGTGAAGAGGATTTTACAGAATATGACCTTTGACCTTTAAGTATTCTCAAACTGAAAATTTGTTCGAATTACGAAAAACCCTCCAAACTAACCGATTTTAGATCTTTAAACCTCCTTGACGTCTTTTAAATGTCGCTCTTCCCCCTCAGCACATATCGAGCGTCCAACCTGAAGGCGCCCGGCGACCCGTCGGTGCCCTCCACCAACCTGCAGAACGCCTTCCGCATCATCAAGGAGGTGCAGAAGCGCTACAAGACGCGGGAGGCCGAGGAGAAGGAGAAGGAGGGCATCGTCAAGCAGGACTCGCTGGTCATCAACCTCAACCGCAGCAACCCCAAACTCAAAGACCTCTACATCAGACCCAACATCGCTCAGAAGAGGATGCAGGGCTCGCTGGAGGCTCATACCAACGGTGAGACAGCGGGGACAAAAAAAAACGTCTCGCACAGACGAGTGTTGGGGAATTTGAAAAATTATAAAAAAGAGGGCTTCTTCTCTCTCAGGTTTCCGTTTCACGTCGGTACGCGGCGATAAAGTGGACATTCTTTACAACAATATCAAGCACGCCGTCTTCCAGCCGTGCGACGGGGAGATGATCATCGTTCTGCACTTCCACCTAAAGGTACGTCCAGATCGCTGAGTGTGTATACAGATGGACGACGCGCCTCTGCCTTCTCTCGGGGGAAGCCAAAATATCCCCGCAACGAGGGCTGATATGACGTTCTGATGATGTCATTTGTAGCCGGAGTCTGCGCATTAGGGATTGGCTTGTGGGGCTGCAGGAGTCCCGCCCCCACCGCCAAACGAAACGCACACAAAACTAACCGATAAGATGACCAAGATCAGATTCTTGATTCAGTTTTGAAGCAGACTTTATGGAAGAAGAAAAAAAAATAGTTTGGCCTCATTCAGTATTTATTTTCCCCGCAGAACGCCATCATGTTCGGAAAGCGACGCCACACGGACGTCCAGTTCTACACGGAGGTCGGCGAGATCACCACCGACCTGGGCAAACACCAGCACATGCACGACCGGGACGACCTGTACGCCGAGCAGATGGAGCGCGAGATGCGGCACAAGCTCAAGTCGGCCTTCAAGAACTTCATCGAGAAGGTGGAGACGCTGACGAAGGAGCAGCTGGAGTTCGAGGTTCCCTTCAGAGACCTCGGGTGAGTGAAGCTTTTAGAAAACCCCCGACCTTAAAACAACGATATGGAAAGCTTCACAAACAGCTGGAACTGAATCTTTCTTTTCTTTTTTAGGTTCCAGGGCGCCCCCTACAGGAGTACCTGTCTGCTACAACCCACATCCAGTTCACTTGTTAATGTCACTGAATGGGTGAGTACGCAAAGGTGGTCAAAATGTTCAAAACGTCGATACCACATGTTTTAAAACGATGCTCTCTGTCGTCTTAAATATCGAAAAAGCACCGACGCTTTACAGAAACTCGTTCGATCTTTTAATCCAGAAGCTGCTGTGAAAGAGAGAAAACTGTTTTCATCAATATCTACATTTGTGCAGAAGTTCAAAGTATTAGAACCCGACCGATTTATCAGCCAGCCGATAATATCTAATTTGATTACAGATATTTCTCGATTTATTCATCAGACAAAAATCATTTAATTTGAGTTTCATTGTATTACACCAACAGTTCTCTTTGACCAGCAGATGGCGCTAATGCGATGTCTGTTTTTATATCATCTTTCATAGATCTAAGAAAGATATCGGCCGATAAATCGGTATCAGATTTTACAATTACTTTTTTTTTTTTATTATTGAAGTGACATCGTTTAAGAAGCTGTCGTCCAAACGTCTCTCCGTTTCTCGTGATTCATTTGCTCTTCCCGTGTCCCCGTCTTTCTCAGCCGCCGTTCGTGGTCACCCTGGACGAGGTGGAGCTGGTCCACTTTGAGCGCGTGCAGTTCCACCTGAAGAACTTCGACGTGGTCATCGTCTACAAGGACTACAGCAAGAAGGTCACCATGATCAACGCCGTGCCCGTCAACTCCCTGGACCCCATCAAAGAGTGGCTCAAGTACGGAAACCGACGCGGAGCAGATTCTGTGATCAGAACCGGCGGAGTTTGGAACGATTCGCTCTAATTCGGGTCCCACTCTCTCTTTTCTCAGCTCCTGTGACATCAAGTACACGGAAGGAGTCCAGTCCCTGAACTGGACCAAGATCATGAAGACCATCGTGGACGATCCGGAGGGCTTCTTCGAGCAGGGCGGCTGGTCTTTCTTGGACCCGGAGAGCGAGGTGCGTACTTCTGCTCTGAGAAACACATGAACAAGTTCTTCAGCAGAAAGGGAGTTATATATATTTTTTTAATTTCATGGATTTTGCGTTTTTGTTCTCAGGGGAGCGGTGCGGAGGAGGACTCGGAGTCCGAGATGGAAGACGAAACGTTCAACCCGTCTGCAGACGAAGAAGAGGAGGAGGAGGAAGACAGCGACGAGGACTACGACTCGGAGACGGAGGACTCTAGTAGGTTTTTTTTTTTTGTTTGTTTGTTTGTTTTCAGGAGGTTAACTCTGGATTACTGTGATGTGCGGTGAGAGGGGGAGGGGCTTACTGTGTTTTGTTTCCTGTGTGGTAGATTACAGCGAGTCGGTCGGCAGCGAGGAGGAGAGCGGTAAAGACTGGGACGAGCTGGAGGAAGAGGCCAGGAGAGGTCGGTACCTGAATGTGTTTACTCGTCACTTAGCTGCAGACGGAACGTGTTTTTGTAAAGTTAAAGCATGAGGAAACTGAAAACAAAAACCATCTTAAAGCAAATCGGGTCTGCAGCCGTTTGAAATAAGAAGACGTGGAGATGATGTTGCTGACCCTTAAAGTCTGATTTGTATTTCTTTGTTCTATGTAAAAAGAAAAAGTTCAGTGTTAAAGTTGTGATTTGTCGCCCTCTAGCGGACAAAGAGAGTCAGTACGAGGACGAGGACACGTCCAACAACAAGAAGAGGAAGGTCCGGTCAGAGCCTCCGCCGCCGCCCAGCAAGAAGAAGAGACGGCACTAAATGTCTCTCACACACACACACACACACACACACACACTGCCAAATCTAGTTCACCCTTGATCCTTTCTTTAACCCCAACCGGCTCTTTTGACACACACACACACACACACACACACACACACACAGAAAATGTGTATATAGATGTTAGAAGCCCCTTTTTTTTGGTGTTGGTCAGTGATGATGATACGAGAAAGACAGACACACACACACACACATTTGTCATTCATGAGCCTTTTTTTCCCTCCTCATTCTCTCTTTTGTTTCCTCCTCTCGTCTCCATCCTTCAGCCGTCAGGTTTGTGTGTGTGTGTGTGTTTAAGTGGGTTTTTATTGCAAGCGTCCATTTTCTGTTTCTTGACTGACGGATTGATAAATGAAAAGACTTGCGAATATTCTGCCAAGTGTTTTTATATAAAAACAGAAACTTATAATTCCCCTCCCCCCCACTGACCTCCGTTTCACTTTCCCCGCTTCTTTCTTTTCCTTCAGTGTTTGTTAAATTGCGCTTAAAAAAAAAAAAAAGATTTGACTTTTGTCTTTTTTCCAGGGAGGGGCAGATACATTTTCTGATCTTTCTTTTTTTTTTTAAAAGGGGTTTGTAAAGGCACACGCATACATACACACCGTCTCCCTCGCACTCGTCCCCTTCTCCGTTTCTCTCTTTTGTTCGTTTGGAGTAGATTCTGTCTGTTGTTGTACTATTCATTCTGAAAAAAATCCTGTTTTTGTAATAAAATTAAAAGGAACTCTAGTTATTTTTGATTGTCTGTTTTTTTCTTCTTCTTAAAAACTTGAAGGTGTCTCTAAATGTTCACCTCGTTTTCAACATTTCTTTTTTTTTATCGGTTGTCTGAATGTAGAAACTCAGGGAAAAAAACCAAATTGGCTTTCTATGAAACACTTGAGGAAGGCTTGAAAAGTTAAAGTCAACATTTACAACTTCTACGCTTCAGAGGTGATTCTGTCCAGATGGTTTTTATCCATCTATTATGAAGGCACTTTGATTTTATTGAAAAATGGCTTTTTAAATTAATTTTGCTTGTAAACTAAGAACTGTTTCCCTTTCATAAAACTGAACGTTCCTCTCCGCACAAATTATTGGAAATGTTTTTTATTTGCATTTTGTTTGTCTGAATACATAGACATTTTAAATCACACTCTGCCTTGGATTATTTTATTAAACTTTTGGAGTGCGCATGATTTCTGAACTAAGTTGAAAATGCAAAAAAAAAATGTTTTTTTTTCTAAGGTAGGAGAGAAAATTTGTGTGACTATTTAGACTTTTTATTTCTATTGAAAGCTTTTGATTTTTTTTTGTGAACATTTTTTTTTCTCAATAATTCTGAAAAAAGAAAAGAGGTATCTTTAGGTTTAAAGAAAATAAAGAAGCCAAATTATTTTTTAAACAATTACATTTGGGGGTAATTCAAAGTTTTCTGACTTCAAAGAAATGTTTTCACATCAAAAAGTTTTAAGAGTATTTTCTTTTGTTTGATCTTTTTAATCTTTGATCTTTGTTTTATTTGAAAGTCCCACCAGCTGCTTTAAAAAAAAAAAAAAAAAAGTTTAACTAATTTTTAGTGTTGGCAAAATTACAGTTTTGCCCTTTAAACACCTTAAATCAAATATAACTTCTTTTTTTTTTTTTTTAAATTTCTCCTTAGATTCCAACTAATTAAAATGAAAATGGTGTACTGTAGTAGGCCGGCGTAAAAGGGAATGGTTAATGAACAAGAAAAGAAAATTAGCTAATAAAGCCGTAAATCGATTTAAACTGGGCCGTGGTTAAAATGATTATTCTGAAAGGTTGTAAGAGAAGAGCAGCCTTAGTGAAAATGATGAAAGAGGAACCCTCAAAGCCATTTCTTCTGTCCTAGTTTCTCACAGGATCTTCTTTGATTTTTTTTTTTCCATTTCTACAAACTATCTCTTTTGGATGGATTCATTCATTTTGGTTATTTTGTGTTTCTTGTACTTGGAGAAATCAGAGGACCTTTACCCCTTGCCCCACAGCATGCGCATTACACAGTCCCTAACCTTTCACATCCCAACACTGATGCACACGTCGTAATATTCATTGATATCTGAATTGTCCTGCTCAGTTTTTACATGCATTGTTTTTATTGTCTAGTACTTGTACTGTTTTTCACATTTGCACAACTTTAAAAAAAAATTGATAAATGGTCATATAAGAGGAAATAATTCTACACAATATTGTTGCCAAAGTACAACATGCAACATCAATGAATTCCCTTGTGTAATGTCACAATGACAAAATCCAAATGTCCTTTAACAAGTACCCCCCCCCCCCCCCCTACATGTAGTTGTTGTTGTCTGTCCCACCTGGTCTTTTCAAAACAACTCGCCCCCTCATGCTCAGACAAACAACAGTAACCAACAGTAACCAAATGTCTGGTCCAGACATCATGTAAACACTGTAGAGGTCTACTGCAAACCAAAGTTTACAAAGAAACGTCACTCCTACATGCAGACACTTACGACCACATACACGTGTCCATGCCCATCCCCTAACTTAACCAAAACTAAATACCAACCTTCAACTGTTGGCTTTTTCCCATAAACTGTTTAGAAGTACACAAAAATATGAATTTCTGAAAAACAAACGGCATATGACAAGCGCAGAATTTAAACACCTTTATGAATGAACATTTGAAAACGTAAAAACATTAAAGTACACCTAAAATCCGGTGACGTCATGAGCACAGCAATAAGGGTAAATGCCCTCGCTTTTCAGAGATCTCCTCGTACTCCAGAATCAAAAATCCCCAACGGTCCCCACAAAGACATAAGAAAAAGCAGACGCACACTGTTTTCATGAAAGCATTCATTCCCCACAAACTAAATTAATCTTTACCTTTGAATCCTTGATTTTGGAATTAATGAAAGTAGCGTAAGGGGAAATGTCCTCGTTTAGCAAAGTGTCCTCACTTTCAACAATAAAAAGCGTCATTGGTCCCCACAAAGATACATGCACAAACATACACCTTCACACATGCACACTTTTTTCCAGACCTCATTACTTCCCCACAACCTAAATGTGGTCTTTACCTTTGAATCCATAATGTTGTAAGGATTAAAAGTAGTATAAGGGGAAAAGTCAATCAATCAATCAATCAATTTTTATTTGTATAGCATCAACTCATAACAAGTGTTATCTCGAGACACTTTACAAGAAACAGGTAAAATACCTTACTCTTTGTCTGTTAACATTACAAAAGAGCAGGTAAAAAGACCTTATTCATTGTTATGTTACAAAAAGCAGGTAACAGACCTTACTCATTGTTATGTTTCCGGCCTATCCATCATGAGCACTTTTAGCAAAGCAGCAAAAGTTACAGTGGTAAGAAAAAACTGTCTTATTAAAAGGCAGAAATCTTCGGCTGGATCCCCGGCTCATGACGAAACAGCCATCACAGGCCTAGACTGCGCCGGGCTTGGAAAGGGATAGGGGGAGAGATGGGATAAGATGCAGGAAGAGGGATAGGGAGCAAGGGTCCTCACTTTGCAAAGTGTCCTCACTCTCAAGTATCAAAAATCTCATCGGTCCCCACAAAGATACATTCACAAACATACACCTTCACACATGCACACGTTTTTTCTTGAATTCCCCATACCCTAACTCCGGATTTTACCTATAAATCCATACTGTGGCCATAATCTTTCATGGCACATAAGAAAGAAAAATCATGCAAATAGACACAACACACGTTTATATTTACGTATTTACAACACCCCCTGAAGTTTAAAAAATACTACAAATACCGATAAACACTTTATTAAGGCTTCAAACAGATTGGAAGATATGAAAGAAGTCATGAATAGGACTGGGATACTCATGGCTAGAAACAAAAACAAAAAGTACACCTTACAAAAAGTTCTTTTTTATCACTTTTTACCGGTTCCAGTTCCAGTTGACGCCTGCATAATTCAGCATATCTGTACTTTTGTTGTGTTATTTGCATGAAGTCACCTGTGTACTGTCAAATTGGTAAAGATGTTTTCACTATTTGCTTGTTTTTGTCTATTTGCATCTTGTCATCTTAAGTTGGCAGCATGCTGAGCTGTAGACATGTTCTCACATTGAACAAACATGTCTTCTCTGACTATCTTAAACAGACCATCGTTCTCACCAAAAGTGCAAAACTAAAACACACAACCACTGTCCTGTGGTCACGGACCATTTAGTATCCAAACTTGGGAGTCAGGTAAGGAGACTCGAGAGTAAATTTTCTTCAATTTGAAGACACAACCAGAGAAGGTAAGGCAACATTCACAGAGATGCAAGACCTCTGTGTTTGAATTTTCTTTTATATTGCTACATTTGGGTTTTTTTTGTCTGATGACTGCAGAACATGGAGGGACGTTTGAAGAGTCTGCTTTTCTTTGGTTTGTACTCCTCTTATCACCAACTTTGCAAAAATTAAGTAACCAGTTTTAGCTATTTTTAAAGAATACAATCTTTTTTTATTCAAACGCATTTTTCTTGAAAATGGATTTGACATGTAATTTGCAGGGACCTTTTTCATTATTGTGGCAGTCATCCCCAAGACGGGTAAGAAAATACTTTTTCTGTCTAGTTTTCTGAATATTACCGTATTGTTGATAACGATTTGAAATGAAGTCATATAACTCAAAAACCGTTGATGGGTTAAAGGTTAAGTAAATATGGTGACATTAATTTTAAGGGCTTTACACCACAACAGCAGCTATTTCACTACCAATTCCAACACTACCGTTTATTATGTAAATACAAGAGAAAGTCAAATATTTTAGCCCAGTTTTAGTCGTGACTGGCGTTCCACATTTTATATCAGTATCATTAATCTGAATGGATTCAAGAAATTAACACATTTACACAAATTTGAGCCGCATTTTAATGTTGTCAAGATGCAAACACATTTTTATACTGTTGGGTAATGAAACGTCTAAACCAGTGGTGTCCAAACGCGGGTCAAAATTGTTGTGTTAGAATCGCTCGCGGGCCACAGGTTTTGTTTTTTAAAATATAGTTGAAAAAATAGTAAGGCTTTGTAGATCAGAATCAAAAGGCTCGCTAAAGAAACCCTTTAATAAAAGGAAATCAAATATTTTAATTTCTTCGTTCCACTTTATTTGTTTTTTTCCTCAGAGCCTGTAACGTGGTTCATGTTTTTTTGGAAAAGCTTTCTGCATTTAGCTCAGGTCATTAAATGGTTAAACAACAGTCCACTTGTTTGCAAAAACTGTGCATACGTTGTTTTTCATAGTTTACAAAAAAATGTGGAAAATAGTAAAAGCTGTAGATTTAAAGAACAACAACAAACATGTTACTGAACATTTTCTATTTTAGGGATATTGTTCAGCCCTTGTTAACATGAAAAAGAAAAATAAGATAATGTGCCAATCTTAATCAAAACCTTCTGATTCTTCATTTGAAGTCACGGGCCGCAAAAAATCCCCCCAAGGGCCGCAAATGGCCCTCGGGCCGCACTTTGGACACCCCTGCTCTAAACAATGATATCTGAAAAAAAAAAACATAGTTATATGTTTTTTTATTCTCCTTTTTTCTCTCTTAACTTTTCAAATCTTGCAAACTTTAATGACCTGAAAGAGGAACTACACTGCCACATTTTCAACAGTATTTCAAGGGCAGCAGAAAGAGTAACGTTTTTATTCCCAATTTAGACTCCATGTCCGTCTTACATGAGTACACTCTCATCACCAACTTGAAGCTGAACTGGACTGAGGCCCAGAGCTACTGCAGAGCCGAGCACGATGACCTGGCCACCATTTACAACGAGGAGGGAGTCGACGCAATTCACAACATGGCCGTCAACTGGACCACGTCCTTCTGGATCGGCCTGTATGGTGATGTGAACACCTGGAAATGGTCTCTGGTGGGCGAGCAGTTCTACGCAGGACTAGATCCGGACTACAGGCAATGGGAGGAGAGCGGGCCAGACAACGCGGAGTCAGGCGAGTACTGCGCCTCCATGACGGAAAAGGGCGTCTGGACGAACAACAGCTGCACGGTCGAAATGCCTCTCGTTTGTTTCAACGGTGAGCTGTGCGTACAGGAGAGAGCACTCAACTGAATGATTAAAAATACTAATTATCTGTGTGCCATATTCACAATATTCACATGTTGGCCATTTTCCCTTTTGATGTTACGCTGAGGGTGGGAAGCATAGGGGCTATTATATGTTGAGCTGCTGTGTTTATGGCTGTACAGATGACTAATTGTTTTAATTGAACCTCTTTTGATTGATCAGAGACTGAAGACTTCATTGATAATAATAATTTGCGGGGATATTTGCTTTATTTAAAACATTTAAAAAAGATACCTAGGGCTGTCAAACTGATGTTTTAATTTTGATCACAGAAAAAAACACTTACGCAGATAGATGGTACTCTGATGTCATCTGCAGTTATACAGCTACAATTCACTCAGCAGACGCTTTTTATCCAAAGCGACGTACATCAGAGAGTAAGAACAACACAAGCAAGGATCTAGAAAAAAGGGAACAATGTCAGTAAGAGCAAACGATCAGCTTTGAGTCTGATTGGACACACAGGTGCTGACAGGAAGTGACCAGAGGCAAAGCACAACATTGAGGGCAGTTCTTGAGAGCTCTAATCAGTATAGAAACCATCTTATAAGTCGTCGTTATCAAACAAAAACCATCGTCATTACCATCATCATCATCAATAATATGGAGACCATCATCATTAAGTTAGTAGGTTAGCAGTACAGCTGTACACAGCGATTTTGTTAATATGATAAAAATCCACGATTGGTTAGAAAAACAGAAGCCGTTTAAAACAGCAGCCACTTTGCGTCCGGTTGTCGTCCCGCCCTGTCGTCGTTCTATTTCGCAAGTTACATGGTTTTCCTTTTTTCCTCCATATAGATGGTGGTGATGATCACTATGTGCTGGTGGTCGAAGACAAGAGCTGGTTTGATGCTCGACACTTCTGCAGGCAGCACCACACAGATCTGGTGAGCGTGAGGAGTCCGGCAGAGAACCTGGAGCTGAAGCGCAGGCTGCAGGAGGGCATAGGTGTGCAGGAGGCCTGGATCGGCCTGCACAGGGTCCCCTGGAAGTGGTCGGACGGCAGCAGCTCCTTTTTCAGAAAGTGGCTGGCATATCAGCCCAGTAACGATAACAACCCTCGGGCGTGTGTTACTATGCAAGACGGGGGATGGGACGACTGGAATTGTAGCAGCAGATTCAACTTTCTGTGCCACAGTAAGCCCAGACGCAACAGACACTTTTGTACTGTTTGTTTCTATTCGTCGCGCAAAGAACATACAGCGTTTTGGAAACCTTTTTCACTCGCTTAAAAGTTGCTGAAAAAGTCTTTCAGCATGAGGTGAAAAGTCTTTAAAGAAAAAGCTTCAACTATCTCTAGTTGCCTTTTAGATGAAGCTTTGATTCACTATGACCTGGACGACTGAAAACCTTCACAGACAATCGATGGACCAACGCTGACTCGCTTTCTTTTGCACTCTTCATCTTTTCTCTCCTCGCTCAGAAATTACTGAAGTCACTCCAGCTCCGATCCCTGAACCTGCCACCATCGGGACAGGTAAATATTCTTGATAATAAATAGTTTAAACTCATGTTTGTGGTACGGTCTGGACAGTTAAAAAGTTTTAAAAGCTGCACATCTACACTTTTTAAAGACATATTTTTGAGCTTTTTGCCTTTATTTGAAAATGGCCCAAAGAGAACTTTAAATAAAATAGTTTACTATTGGAGTTCATACAAGATGCTCTGTAGTTATTGTTATTAAAGATGTTATGATATGGTGCCACTGTGTTTCCAGATGTTCAGAGAAGGACTGTGATAAAGATGAGGTTGCTGACTAACTTAGACCTCACAGACCCAACCAACCAACTTAAATTCTTCCAGCAGGTACAAGAAGCAGCAGTGTACATGTTTGGCTATCATTTGACCTTTAAATTCACGTGTCACCAAAGACTAACAGTTTCTTTCGTTTTGGCTCTTAGTTTGAAGCATCTATTATTGACCGGCAGGTATTCACCGACATCACTCTGCTCAGTTGGTCTGTGAGGGCAGAGACACAGCCAACAGAGCGAGGTAACCAGAGATTTCATCCTAAAGTTCATATTACTTTACATCAAATTAACCTCAAGCATGACCATCAAGAGATATTCTGTTATATAGCTGGCCAAATCAAACTAGTTTCATTGCTTTTGTCATTGTGCGGAGTGAATTGGACAGATATATTTAGCATCCTTGCAGCATCCACTTTACACATTAAATATCCCATGTGGTGGTTCGCACAAGACTCTGAAACAACTTGCTTAGGTTTAGGAAAAAGATAATGGTCTGAGTTTATTAAAGGTCATATGTAGTCCCAAAAGTAACGCGAGTATGTCATGTTACTTAGGTTTATGTGTTATGTAACAAATGTACTCATATTACCTAAATAATGTAAGCTATATGACTTAGTCAACAGCAGGTCTATACCTCGCTCTTTATTAAACCAATTTATAAAGACCAGGGGTGGGGGAGGGGAGTCTAAAGCATATGGCCATTCACACCAATAATACAGAGGAACCTACGAGACAAGGAAGCTCAGGCACTCCTGAACATTATGGAAAGTGACAGGCAGTAATATGATGTAAATGCACAGAGAGAGAGAGAGAGAGAGGGAGAGAGAGACAGGAGCTCAATGTGCCAGCTCCCCCGGCAGGCGGCAGTCTAGGCTTATAGCAGCATTATTAAGAGCTGGTCCTTACCTGAGCCAGCCCTCAAACTATAAGCTGCTATCAAAAAGGAAGCAGGGGTTTTAAATCTACTAGAGGGTGTAAGTGTACAGAGGGTGTCTGCCTCCTGGACCCTGACTGGTAGATGATTCCAAAAGAGAAGGGCCTGATAACTGAAGGCTCTACCTCCCATATTACATTTAAGCCCCATTTCCACCAAGTTGTCCGGTCCAGTTCGGTTCGGTACGGTACCCATTTATTGGCGTCTCCACAGTCAAAAGTAGGTAATGGTATCAAAATAACGGATCTGTACCGTCCTACTTTTTTGGTACCCTTCTGTTGGTGTGCCAAGGGTACCGATCCGACCCTAAAGGGATCCCTTGTTTACTGCGTCCTTGTTCTTCTTGAACGTTTAACTTAATTCATAACGGGCTACATTGTGTTGGGCTGCTATGATGTCACATTATTACATAGCTGACGCGGCTATCTCCATCTCTGCCTTACACTCCGCTTACTAAATAAGAGTACAGTTGGCTGTGGAAACGCAAGCAAGTTCAGGGTTTACCGTACCGAACTGTACTGAACCAAACCGGACCGCTTCGTGGAAACAGGGCTTTAGAGACTGTAGGTACCACGAGCAGGCCTGTAATCTGGGAGGGTAATGTTCTAGAGGGGCAAGACGGCACCATTAGCTCTTTAAGATAAGATGGTGACCATTATGACCAAGAAATAATACCCATTTTGCCTTTGATTATAAATGTTTAAAAATGCAGAAAATTGCATAATTTTTCCCATTTTTTCCAAGAAGGAACCCTTGACTCCACTATCTTAGCCCCCCATAGGAATTTTGGCTTGCATGACGCCCCTGTGTAGGCACCATGAATTATTATGAGTACTTCAGGAGACAGCAGCATGTCCGTGTGACAGTTACGGATGAATCGTGCAACTTCCTCGTGATAAAAACCTGCTGTGTTTGTTTTGCCAACAGATGAACGTGGAGAAGAAATTAAGAAGAAACTCAACTGAGGCGTCTTTAAAAACAAATTGAACTACAGGGAAGAGTTGGGAAAATATTAATCAAAATAAAACAAAATATATTTCCCCTGTTAGCAAACAATTCATGGTTTTAATTTCTAAAATACTTCAAGTAGTTATTATATTTGTTGATTTTTTTGTTGGCTTACCAACCTGATACAATTCCTTGGAATTGGCAGAATTTGTTGAAGTAATTATGTATTTATCTTTTTCATTATACGTACCTCTTGATTAATAAATCTTTAATCACTGGTATTTTTTGGCTTCTTTTATATGATTGTTCTATGCAGATAATTCAATAATATGTGTCACCTCATTGTACACTTTCCTGCTTTCTTGTATATTGTATATGTAATTGTTAGGGGGCGGGGGGCATTGTTATCCCCCCAAAACGTGACTCAAACACACTTAGTGAGTGTTTGCTTAGTCAAATCGATTATACAAATCTTTTGCCTCAAAAGCAGAGAAGACAACAAGTCAAGGACATTCAGCGGAGATTGACGGATCATGAAGGCACTTTGATTTTATTGTAAAATGGCTTTTTAAATTAATTTAGCTTGTAAACTAAGAACTGTTTCATTAAATTTTGGGTTTCCCTTTCATAACACTGATCATGCCTCTCCGCACAAATTATTGGAAATGTTTTTTATTTGCATTTTGTTTGTCTGAATACATAGAAAGTTTGACCGGATTTTAAATCACACTGCATTGGATTATTTTCATTTAACTTTTGGAGTGCGTGTGATTTCTGAACTAAGTTGAAAATGCGAAAACAATTGATTTGTTTTTTTGTGTGTGCGAAAAATTCATTTTCTCAATAATTCTGAAAAAAGAAAAGGGGTATAGTTAAGTTCAAAGAAAATAAAAGAAAGAAGCCACATTTTTTAAACAATTAGATTTGGGGTAATTCAAAGTTTTCTGACTTTAAAGAAATGTTTTCCCGGTGTGGGCCAAAATATGTAAAGTGGTCTGGTAGCTGGAGAGGGGCCAGGGCACTTCCTGAGTACTGCCGAGGCGTCCTTGAGCTCTCCGAGTGGATATGCATTTAGATCCACTCGCATCGATTACTATAATTCACTTTAAGTTGGTAGCACTCAGTCGTGCCTATCCCATCTTCAGCTCATACTAAATTCAGCAGCCAGAGTCCTAACACGGTCAAAAAGGAGGGATCAAATCACTCCAATTCTTACTACACTGAGGATTGATTTAAAAAATACTGTTGGCTGTGTTCACCGCATTAAATGGACTTGCCCCAGCTTACCTCTCAGATCTCCCGTCCCCATATCAGCCTGTAAGAGATCTAAGTTCATCTGACCAAAACCTTCTGTCAGTACCTAGATCCAGGACAAAGTGCAACAGGGATCGCGCTTTTTACATTGCAGGACCAAAATTGTGGAACTCTTTACCTACAAACATCCATTCCCTCATTAATTAATAAAGTAGATGTAAAAATAAATCAATAAAATAACACTAGCAAAGTAATGCCGACACAAAACAACACAAAGGTGGGGAACCAAAGAAGCTTGTTTGACCACCTGCTGCTGAAGGACCATTAGTAACCAAATCCACTCGTGTCTTCCTCGCTGCTGGCCAAGGTTTTTTGCATAAAACATGAAAAGTAACACAAATTTCCATGAATCCCCCCCCCCCCCCCCCCCATCGTACTTCCTGGACTTCTTGGTGTGGTTAGTCCTGAGAGGTCTCAACAACAAAGGTAGGTCCATGTTAACAAAAAAATGTTTACTTTTTGTAAAAATCCTCCATGCTGTATATCGTATACAACCACGCAAATCATGCAGTCTGGTGTTATGTGATAACTGGATGTTGATTATTCTTTTCTTAAAGTTAAGTGCTCAGTATGTGAAGTCTAAAACAACGCTAAAAATTAAAAGATGTGTAACTTCATTTGTATTCTTCTGACTCAGAGAAATGGCGTGGTTACATTGGACTATACCCTTAATTGGTAAGCTCAGTAAATAATTCACTGTAGCTGATTGGCTTTAAATTCTATTGACACTAATGTATGATAAAAGATGAAACTACCTCAGTTTGCTTTTGTCCACAGGGCTTCTCTTCTTGTTTCAGAGGACCACTCAGCTGAGTATGTATCTTTTCATGAGAAACATATCCTAATTGTTTTTTTTTTTAATAAATTGTAGGTAAATACTTGTCACACTGGTCACATTAATGTGGACAAGTTGTGAATATGCAAGATATTTGGAAGATGCTGTTGCATTAAAAGAGTCACATTTTGAATTTGGCACCTTTTGCATGTAACCATCCATTGACACAGATTTCATTCACATCATTGATGAGATCACAACCTTTCAGATTCGAGCGATGAAGAGACAAACTGAAGTATTTTAAAATCACAGCATGGCATGAGTAAAGTCAATGGGAGTAGATGAGGTTTTAAATTATATTATTTGAACTTTTCTTGGTGTTGTTCATTTTGATTTCAATCAGACAACCTACTACGTTTGTATCGTTTAAAACAGTGGTTTCTCAACTGGTGGGTCGGGGACTTAAAAGTGGGTCGCAGGGGCGGTTTTAGTGGGTCGTGAACATGTGACTGGAAATTGTTTTTGTTCATTCTCTTTGTTCTGTCCAAACTGCACTATTTTTCATTCAATAAATCTGACTGTTTGAAAATTTGAAATTTTGGTTGTTGGTGGTGGATCCTTAGGCTAGACCAGTTGAGAAACCACTGGTTTAAAATATTCATTGCGTCAGAATAAAGTTTGTGTTTGCCGTTTAGGCTTCGACCTCATCACTCCTCACAGTTTTATTTTACATGCAGAAATTTGAGGAGTGATGGGATGATATCTTAAACCCCCGCAGTCGGAGCCTACAGGTGGATGCTGGGGTGGGGGGGTGGGGCTGAGCGAGAGTGCAGTACTGGTTCAGGTCAGAACTGGGAACGACGGAGCACAAGGGAGAGACAGGAAATCTCGCAGCTTAAAGGCTTTATATGTGATTTTTTTGATCCAGCAGATGTCGCCCTTGAGCACCAGCATGAAACCAAAACAACTCGCGGTGCATTGTTGTGTTAGCATGCTAACGCTAGTGATCTTTATTATGCTCGTATCTTCACACTGCATGTAAATTTACCTGAAATGAGCGTGATCTAGAAACACAGTTAAGCAGTGAGTACAGTATGTTATTCTTCTTTTCTCTAGTCCCTCAATTAAACAACTTTTATACGTGAGGGGAGGAGTCAGCCGGCCGTCCTGTCGATGTAAACAAAGTGAAGATAGGACTCTGAAAACTCTGAAAACATCACAGACAGTGGGACTCGGGTGTTACACCCATTGTAGACAGTCATGACTCACAGAGTTATTTTCAGAGGATATACTTGAGCGCATATAAAGGCTTTAAATAGGCCGCTAATTGGAAGGAGGTGTTGTCAGGTGATTGTTGAGAATGAGGCATGTCAGGTGTGAAATCAGAGCAGCTCGAGGCGACTGCCTGAACTAGCTCGCGGGCGGCGCCTCATTGTTGGCAACACAATGTGATGTAAATGTTCCAACTTTTCTTGCCCAAAAGCATCTCAGCAATACCACCTCATCAAAAGCCACCGGAGCTGGTATGACGCTCAGAGGTTCTGCAGGGTGAAGTACACCGACCTCGCCACCGTCGGCAACATGGACGACAACGACGAGCTGCTGACGGCGCTGGGCCATGACTGGACCTACAGCTGGATCGGGCTTCAGAAAGGAGGTGCTCGCAGGTGGATGTGGTCGGATGGCAGCGGCCCAGCGTCGTTCTACAAGTGGCATGACGGTGAACCTTCGGGCGATGAATGGTGCGTGGAGATATCTGAGAAAGGCGGCTGGAACGATCTATCCTGCGCAGACACAAAAGGTTGCGTGTGCTATGAACGTGAGTCGAAGACACATTGTGAATTACGAAGCATGCTAGTCACACATTTCTGATTATTATTGTTTGAATTTGGATTGGATGCCCGTGAAGCTCTTACCAAAGACCTATCCAATGAGTTTATCGTGTTACTATTACGAAAAAAAAACTATACAATAGGCGCAGTCTTTTTAAGTTTTTTAACTGTTGCTGTAACCATGACAACCACGTACGAATTTGGCCCCCGGAAGTCCCTGGCATTCTATGGGATCGTGCTACCCATCGAGACGTGCGTGCTAAGCTGCAACAGGGCGCATTAATTGACGTGGGGCTTTTTGTCTATCGAGAAATGCCTCTTTTAAAATCTTAAAAATAAAGAATTTATTGCAGAGTATAAAAACACGCCTCCCGTTTCTTTACATTGCAAATGCTGTGAGTAGTGGTGGTAAAGTAGGAAAAACAGAAATGTGCTGTTTGCGCTGGAAATATCAGGAGTTTTTCTGGAGTTTTGTGCATGTGTGAAAGCTCTTTATCTTATCCATTTAAAGCAACTTATTTCTAGATTTTTTACCCTGTATCTCCCGTTGACTTTCTTCAATCTTAGCTGCTGTCTCTTTTTCCGTTTGTCTCTTTAGGTCAAATCAATGGTGACAAAAGGTATGTTTATCGTTCTGATGCACGTAGCTGGGCTTACAGTCTGGAGCTGTGCCGAAGTGAGCACACTGACATGGCCTACATCAACAGCGAGCAGGATATGGCTGATGTCATCCAGACAATCAAAACATGGTATGGTAGCATCATTCTGGAAAAAAAAGTGTGGATCGGTCTGTTCAGTGATGCCTGGATGTGGGCCGACGGAAGTCAAACCTCCTTCAGGAACTGGCTGGCTTACAAGCCGGATCGGGAAAACTGCGCTGCAGTTTCAGTTCGTTACAAGGGGCGCTGGGTCGACGCTCAGTGTAACCAGGAGAACACATTCGTCTGTCAGGGTGGTGAGTATCTGATTAGAAAGTTGAATAACTTAAGTGACTTGTTAGCAAACCTTTCATTTCATTTAATTCACAATTTGATTGTTGGTTGAAACTTTAACATCTAGAAAATGGAATTGACCAATTGGAAGGCTTGAAATCGTGATTTTAAAAATGAGTTTAGTAACAGAAATAAAGTATTAAGCCATAGGTATTGCCTTTTTTTTTATAGAACATACCATACTTTATGTGTTCATATTCAACATTTATTTATTATGAAAGATTTGTGCCATGTAGAGATTTATAACCCATAAGATTAGCACTCATGCACCTTTTCTTTTTTTTTTTTTTTGGCTATCACGTATTTGGTTTACTTGTCCTTCTAATCAGCTCCGACACAGCAGGCAGCAGTTTTTAGGAAAACCCTTAAAGATCCACTGTACTTGGAAAATACCAAAGGGTGAACAGCAGATGTTTGTAGCAAGCTGTTGGGGAGGGAAGTGGCAAATTGGTAAATCAAAACTGAATCAAGTGTAAATATTAACCGATTAACTGACTTTGCCTGGATTCCGCAGGTCTCAAAGTAAAGAAGATGGTGATGAGGATGATGGTGCGCTCAGATTTGAACCTGACAGACTCAAAAATACGGGACGCTCTCCTGAAAGAGGTACTAAAGAATGCAGAGGTTTCCTACTGACATTGCAAAAAGTGCAAATTTTAATAGGGCCCCCTACTGGTCCGGGGGCCCATAAGCAATTGCCCCGCTTTGCCTGTTGACAAGCAGCGCCTCTGGGTTTAGCTTGTCAGCATGAAAGTAGAAAATGAAGCTGTGTGTTTTGTAACGCTGGTTTCTTCTCTAAGTTGGAGGCGCGCCTAAGACTCCGGTCGGTGGACGACTTCATTTTAAGTTGGAGAAGTGACCGACATGGACAAGTCTTCCAATACTATGAGGAGTTGAAGGAGGAGGTCGCAGAGACGGGTGAGACTCGCTTCCTAATCCTCAATGTCATGCAAAACCTCAGACTTTTAACACACATGAAGAACATGTTGGTGAATCGGTCGAAATAAAAAAAATATGTTTTTTTTTTTTTTTTTACTATGCATTAAAACGAGTCATTTAATTATAATATTTTCTCTTTACAGGATGCTGACTGTTGAGCAGAGGAACACCTTTTTGATTCAAATCAACTGGCAGGAGGAATTCTTATGTTAGACCATTGTAACACTGTATTTAGCTTCATTCGATAAATGTTTGAATCTGCATCATAAGAAGTCGTAAACGTATCATCTTATAAAATATGTTGTGTTGACGTATAAAACTGTCTCATGAAGGTCAGTGAATAAAGAATAAAGAAGTGGTTTAAGGTGTCAGCTTTTTATTTGGTTAAACTTCCCATACACATGATTTACATTTACATGTACTCACTTCTGTTGATAAGAAATGTAAACTGATTGAAAGACTAAAAACAAAAGTAATGCAGGCTGATATTGTAAGCGTGTGATACACATTCAGGTCTAAGGAGAACATTTATATTCCCACCTGTGGAGTGATGAAGCAGAGAGACTTTACTTCCATTTCTTCGTTAATCTAACTTGAATGTTAAGTTGTGTTTTGTGTTTCAAGGTGTGACTAAAAAACAAGTATCAGGAAGTTAGTATTCTGGGAAACCAGAAGATTCTTAGATAAAGATAATAATGGAATGGCATCTTGTCCTTCCAGCCCGTGGCATTAAAGTAATTATTAATGATGCAATCAATAGAGCCTATGTTGTAATTATATGCTGTATCACCACAGAGAAATGAAACTCAGCACAATGAGATACGCACAATAGATACAGATTTACAGTATGCAAAGGGTGTGGCTAAAATCTGCTAATAAATAAACTGCCTTGGACTCACAGGTCACCCACACAGCGGCTGGAACTCAAACAGGTAAGAAGATTTGCATGTACAGTTTTTATTTGTGTTTGATGGATTTTAACTCGCAGTGTAGATGACGGTGTTTTGCTGTTTTTTACCTGTAACGTTACCTTCATGCTGATTTGTGGCTGCTGATATGATTTTATGTAAGCTTCATTAGGAATTTTAGATAATCATTTAAAAAAAAAAAACATTTCAGTAATCTTGATCTAAAACAACAAAAAGAGCTGTAGATATTTAAGACAATGATAATCATAACCACAGTAATAATGAAAATGACAAAATAATGCAAAGAGAGAAAACATGAACAATACTTTATTTATGAGGATTTATGAATTTTTGAAGTAGCATCGAGATTACAGCAGGGAACAAAGGAAACACACACACACACACACACAATGTAATCTCATGCTGATAAATCCACAAGTCATCACTTTATTGTTAAGTTTTGTTGCTTTCATTATGAGATAATAATAAATCCCACACTGTAAAAAAAACCTGTAATATTCTGTTAGCTGGGGCTCCAATAAATTACTGAAAAAAATATATCTAGGACAAAACAAAGTTGTATTTTAGAAAACAAGTTTACAAGATGCATTTAAACATTTTTAAAAGCGTTGAGAAAAATGTACAAAGTAAAGAATCTTTCTGGAAAGGGAATGTGCTGGAAGTGATTTAGTGAGCGGTCAATTTGTTTGTTTGGACTGAAGACTGCGTTAACTGTCTCAGGTGGGTTCAACAAAACAGACAAAACCTCATTCAGTCACCATAAACTCTGTTTGACACATTAAACAGAGTCTTTCTGCCAAAACTAACTCACCCATTGAATCACTTCAGACATTTGGTACTTTTCCTCCTCTATGAAATTCTGTTGTTTTTAAATTAGTTTCAGCGCTCGTAAAAATGTTTTGCATCTTGTACATTTGTTTTCTAAAAGGTATCTAATAAAAAATACAGCAATTTTCTGTAATTAAAATACACTTTGCAACTTTAATTTTAAATGGGATTTTGTGTATTTTAAGGTTTAATAAAAAAATGTTTCAGGAAAGAAATGTACATGACGTTAAAAAAAAATCTAAAATTATGTTTACATAAGTCACAATTTACTTTTGTAATTTTATCATTATTTTCCCATCATTCAAAAGTAAAAATATGTAAAATAAACAGGATTTTTTTTTTTTTTTTTACAGTGCACTTTTAAATTATAATGCTGAGTTCAGATAACTTCTATTTTTTAGGTTACAACAAAAGTGTGAATGAGGAAGAAGAAACTCTTCTTGTGGCTTCATCATGCAGATAAATATCATGAATTTCAAGATTTACAGCATTCCACTCTCTGAACCCACATCAGAGCACATTCAAAGTCTCATTCAGAATGAATGACTTATTAACGTACTGTAATCTTTAACATGGTTATCCAGAAAGTTAAGCATTGTTACATGTTCAAATCAGTTTTTAATCATGAATAAAATAAACATTTAGGCATTCAGGGAATCAAAGAAACTCTTTCATAAGTCACCATGAGTCAAATCAGTGAAACACTTTTAGTTTTTTTCACTTTCTGTTTAACCAAAAAGGCCTTCAGCAAAATGAGTCATGAAATCATCTGTTACAAATAAGAATGAAACAAGTTTACACACGTCATATATGCAGCTACAAGGTTGTTTTTTTATGACTTAAAACTTGATTTAAACGCAGACAAAACCAAATCATGACGTTGTCTAATCCAAAATCTAAACCATTTTACCTCCTTTCAATCTCCCCTCTCATGGTACACACATTGAGTGTGTTTCCAGATACAGATATCTTGGTATTTTAATTGACGAGTCCCTCTCTTTTACACCTCACATTCAGCAGCTGGTAAAAAGGTTAAAAATGAAAACTGAGGTTGTAGAATCAAATCCTACCTCTCTTTTGAATCTAAGAAGAGGTTTCTGCCACTTTTATGTCTGTGCTGGACTATGCATATGTTTTTTTTACATGTCTTGGACAAAACATCGACTGGTTCTTCAATTCTGCAAATGTGAGTGAATCAATATAGACGATGAATGAAGTTCAGAAATTAGACTGTACAGTTTATTTTTCAAATGGAAAATTACAATAAACACTATTTTTATTACTAAGTGGTGGACTTGACAAACATTTTAAAAGTGGTAGCCAATAAAATTTACATCGTATATATTGTATTATCAATAGAATAGGATAGTGGCCATTTTGGAGTCTTTTGGGACCCTTGTGAAAAATATCTCTAACCAGTGTTCATCATCATTATGTTACAAATAAAGTGACACCATGTTTTATTTTCCAAAGTTCACATTAGTATTATCAATACAACACACATTTGAAAAATAAAAAATTAAAGGGGACGTATTGTGAAAAATCTACTTCTACAGTGTTTTTGAACATATATCTGGGTAACCTGAGAGTCTACTGACCCACAAAATGTGAAATAAACCCATCCAGTCTTTTGTTTGGGGTCTGCATAAGTCTTACAACACAGAGAAACATGCTCTGTTTCAAATGTGCTCCCTTTGTGACATCACAGTGGGATTCTGGTAAAAAAAAAAAAAAAGAAATCCCCTCCCCTCCTGTGTTGTCTCCAGGAGCCATGTTTTTCCAAGGGGGCACGCTGATAAGTTGCCATGGTAGCTCAAAGCTGAACTCGTAAGCACCGGTCGCCGGCAGGGGGGTTAAGGGGGAAGCTCATAGCACTTAAAGAGACACACACACCAAAACGGAGCGTTCTGAGAGAGCTGGTTTATACAGGGTCACAAACCTCCTCTGGTGCTTGATTCATGTTATATTTTGACCAAAGCACAGCACAGATGTTTCATTTAGACCACAGGGGGACTGTTTGAAAAGGTGGAAAAGGGGGATAATATGTCCTCTTTAAAAGATGTCATGTATACCTTTGTGATCTACTGAAAAAGAGCCAGTGCCCGGGGCAGCATTCAGTCAGTTACCTTTATATTAAAATGTTACTATCAGCTCCACTTATCACTATCTTGCCCTCTTTTTCCTCCTTTGACATGGGCTCTGTTTTTATCATCTCTTTAGGGTTGTTTGCCTTTTTGAAGAAGTGAAGACAAAAAATGGATCACCACTCAACAGAAACTTTGACATCTGACAGCGGAGATGAAACCTCTTCGGATGGTGAACAGATGACACTGGAGGAAGCTGATAAAGTCAGAGACTATGTGAGAGAAAACCCAAACTCCCCCAACACGCAACTGTTCTCTTTTCTGGTGCTGCTGAACACCTACGTTCCTGGGTCCTTTCTTCTGATGTCTGAGTGTCAACAGATCCTTGGACCTCCTGATCCCATCCATGGAGGTCCCCCCTTTGAAGAAAGAATGGAGCCTTTTATCAGCTTCATAAACATATCCAGTCCAAACCCTGACCGCATGTGTCACATTAAGCCACTGTTAACAACTGAAGCATTACAGCTACTCACTGACTCAGGAATTTCAAGGAGTAATATTGTGAAGAAATTCATGGATTTACTCTGCAGAGATGAGGCCCAACCAACAACAGTAGAGTTCATCAAAGATTTACTGACCAAGAGAGAAATGGGAGAAAATGGCAAAGAGAAGTTCTCACCGTTAGTTTTAGATATATGTGAGCAGGAGAATTCTTACAACGCTATCTCTGTCTTGAAAACCGCATCAAATATAATGACACAGAACCACATCTATCCCCAAACTCTTTCCCGTTTCTATTACATAAAGAGAGGTATCTATGACAGAGCTGAAACTTGGGCAAAGATAGCCATTAGCAGAGCTCAAAACAACTCTCATGTGGCTGACACTCTTGGCCAGGTTTACAAGAACCGTTTACTGAGGACAGCCAATCAACTGGAGGAAATCTTAGACATGGCTCGAGAGGCCTTGACGGTGTTTAAAGATGTGGGAACAAAAGCTGACAACGAAGAAGGGACTGAAATGATAGATTCAGCGGGCAGCGTAAACATTTCAAAAACTTTTAACGACAGAGGATTGTTTGGCTTCCTCCAAGTGGCAAACATAGCCTTTGAGAAACTCCAAAAGATAAACCGTGATCCTCGATGGACACACCTCCACAATTTGGAAATGGAAGTTGAAGCCAAATTTGGCTTTTTTGAATGGTACCTTGGCTACTCCAAGCCCGACGAGACAACCTCAGAGCCGCCCTACTTCTGGAAAGACGTTGCTCTCTGCTACAAACACTATACCAGAAAAGACGCAGCGCATTCCACCAGCTTTCCGGGCCTCCTGGAGCGTTTGAATCACGGCCTGTTCACGTCAATGGGAAGACGCGCCGGGTTTTTGGAGGCGCAGGAAACCACCTCTGATTTAGAAGCAATCTGCGACGATTTGAAAACCACCCATGAGACAGATGTTGGAGATGTCGAAGCGGCTGGGAGGTACATTCTCTCAAATATCATCTTGAGCAACAAGAAGCATAACTCCTCGAAACTCACTCCTGTGAATGAACTCAAGACCGTTCTGTTCGGATTCTTGGACACTGAAGTGGGGCGTAGAAGCCCTGAGTTTTATCTTTTGGTGCTGCTGTTGTTTTGGCCTGAGGAACATCCTCAGTTGGTTGAAGAAGAGGATGAGGAAGTGAAACAACCGGCAACAGAGGACAACGGGTCAGAAAACGAGACCTGGGAGGATGAGGACAGAAATGAGCAACAGGAATCAGAAGGAGAGCCTGCACAACTGTCGCTTGACGTGATTGGACCTGATCTGCAACAACACATCACATTCATGGAGAAAGCATTTGAGAGAGATGGGTATGCCAAGTACCTCCGAGGTCGATACCTTGTGCCTCTCTTTTTTCTGGGAAAGGGCTCTGGACTGAGCAAGTGGATTCACAAATCAAGGTTGGACGCTATTGTGGAGAGACAGGTCGATGCTGAGCTAGCCGATAGCCGACACAACAGAACAAAGGAGAAATGGAACCGGATCAATGACTTGTGGAGCAAAGGGAACGTGTGGCAAGTCCCAGAGATACAAGACATCCTTCTTCCAGTTAGGACTGAGCTCACACCTCCACAGGAAACAGGCCAGCAAATGTCTGTTTTTCTTAGAGGGATTTGGGTTACGACTGAGTTTGAATCACATGCTTCAGCGCATAGACGTTCCTATCTTGGCTTAACCATTCAGGGTCCAGTTGTCTTGGGGGAGGGGGGGGATGTCCAGATGTGATGGGGCAGGGATACTGTAGATGTTGAACATTTTGGGACTTTAATAGAGATGAAACTTTTTATCAATGTAAGTGCATTTCTTATTTAAACTTGATTTTAGTTGGTTCGGCTTAACCCTATTATTCTGTTAATAATTACATGGGAACCCATTCAGTAGTTGCTGTGATATATTTACTTGGGCCAAAGAGGTGGAGTTAAATCGTCTTAGGTACAGCAATGCTGCTGGAACAAAAGAGTAGTGAAACTTTGTTCAGTTCAAATATTAAGTCATGTTTTTTTCTCCTCTACTTTCCTTTATAGAGTCTATTCAACTTATTCATATTTATACATCTTTGTTCTTGGTTTTATTGGCTGTTCTAATCTGTTCTGTGTATTGTGACATAGATCAATGTTTTCTTTTGAAGAAACAGATTGTGAAAATGAATGAAATGCATGTAATTGGATATCATTTATGTCGTTTTTTTGATCAAATAACAATGAATTTGAGATTTGTTTGTGAATTAAACTAAATTGATGCTGAAAGGTGCCTTGATGTTTTGCATTATTTTCTACATTTCAGCATCTGTATTACTTGACGTATGATCAGCTGGAGTCGGATGTTAATGTTCAAGCCATCTTTTTTTTTAACAGAATAATATGAATATAAATAAGATATTCACATCTGATTGGTTGTTATCGTAATGGTAACAACTCCATTTCATCAAATCTTAGCCACACATTAAGTCGGGAAAAGAAAACATTATAAAGTCATTTCGTAGACCATAATGATGCAGTGATTTGACATCATGCGGAAGATGTATCGAGACAAGGTTAAATAGGCAACATAAAATCTACTAATGTTTTTATAACCTGTAATATTTATCTGATATGACAGGATGTTTAAATAAATCTTGTGTCAAGATGAAAAAGTAAGCAAAAGGAGAAATCCTAACACGCTTGTATTTTTCTGAGGTTTATTAATCACGTAAACATTTTTACTCCTGTCGTGTCTTTTTGAAAGTGTTATTTTGATGTTGATGCGGGAACTACATGGTCTTACAAAGATATGACACTAATAACTTATGTCGGCCACTCTTGCACATAATGGTTACAACGTAAAATAAAATAAAATACTAAACTTCTGATGTGATAAAAAAAGTGTATTGTTCGTGGTGCGTTTACTGGAACTTTTTTCCCCCTCTGAAAATACCAACGCTCTATTAGACTATAAGATACCACTTGAATTTTACTTTTTTACGCTCTCCTGAAAGAGGTACTAAAGAATGCAGATCATTCTGTATATTTCAAATGCATCTGAATTTAAGGGGGAATGGGACTTCAGTCGCTGTTTTGACCTGTAGCCACAATCATGGTAAAAGTATACTACCTGCCTCCTTTCTCAAAAAACAAGAAGAAGAATCAATACAGATTTTTAAAAACTTTATTTAAATGTATCAAAGATCAAAGATGACTTCCTGAGTGTTGTCAGACGGGGCCCCCTTAGGGAGGTTTCCTACTGACATTGCAAAAAGTGCAAATTTTAATAGGGCCCCCTACTGGTCCGGGGGCCCATAAGCAATTGCCCCGCTTTGCCTGTTGACAAGCAGCGCCTCTGGGTTTAGCTTGTCAGCATGAAAGTAGAAAATGAAGCTGTGTGTTTTGTAACGCTGGTTTCTTCTCTAAGTTGGAGGCGCGCCTAAGACTCCGGTCGGTGGACGACTTCATTTTAAGTTGGAGAAGTGACCGACATGGACAAGTCTTCCAATACTATGAGGAGTTGAAGGAGGAGGTCGCAGAGACGGGTGAGACTCGCTTCCTAATCCTCAATGTCATGCAAAACCTCAGACTTTTAACACACATGAAGAACATGTTGGTGAATCGGTCGAAATAAAAAAAATATGTTTTTTTTTTTTTTTTTACTATGCATTAAAACGAGTCATTTAATTATAATATTTTCTCTTTACAGGATGCTGACTGTTGAGCAGAGGAACACCTTTTTGATTCAAATCAACTGGCAGGAGGAATTCTTATGTTAGACCATTGTAACACTGTATTTAGCTTCATTCGATAAATGTTTGAATCTGCATCATAAGAAGTCGTAAACGTATCATCTTATAAAATATGTTGTGTTGACGTATAAAACTGTCTCATGAAGGTCAGTGAATAAAGAATAAAGAAGTGGTTTAAGGTGTCAGCTTTTTATTTGGTTAAACTTCCCATACACATGATTTACATTTACATGTACTCACTTCTGTTGATAAGAAATGTAAACTGATTGAAAGACTAAAAACAAAAGTAATGCAGGCTGATATTGTAAGCGTGTGATACACATTCAGGTCTAAGGAGAACATTTATATTCCCACCTGTGGAGTGATGAAGCAGAGAGACTTTACTTCCATTTCTTCGTTAATCTAACTTGAATGTTAAGTTGTGTTTTGTGTTTCAAGGTGTGACTAAAAAACAAGTATCAGGAAGTTAGTATTCTGGGAAACCAGAAGATTCTTAGATAAAGATAAAAATGGAATGGCATCTTGTCCTTCCAGCCCGTGGCATTAAAGTAATTATTAATGATGCAATCAATAGAGCCTATGTTGTAATTATATGCTGTATCACCACAGAGAAATGAAACTCAGCACAATGAGATACGCACAATAGATACAGATTTACAGTATTTTAATAAAAATTAAAAGATGTGTAACTTCATTTGTATTCTTCTGACTCAGAGAAATGGCGTGGTTACATTGGACTATACCCTTAATTGGTAAGCTCAGTAAATAATTCACTGTAGCTGATTGGCTTTAAATTCTATTGACACTAATGTATGATAAAAGATGAAACTACCTCAGTTTGCTTTTGTCCACAGGGCTTCTCTTCTTGTTTCAGAGGACCACTCAGCTGAGTATGTATCTTTTCATGAGAAACATATCCTAATTGTTTTTTTTTTTAATAAATTGTAGGTAAATACTTGTCACACTGGTCACATTAATGTGGACAAGTTGTGAATATGCAAGATATTTGGAAGATGCTGTTGCATTAAAAGAGTCACATTTTGAATTTGGCACCTTTTGCATGTAACCATCCATTGACACAGATTTCATTCACATCATTGATGAGATCACAACCTTTCAGATTCGAGCGATGAAGAGACAAACTGAAGTATTTTAAAATCACAGCATGGCATGAGTAAAGTCAATGGGAGTAGATGAGGTTTTAAATTATATTATTTGAACTTTTCTTGGTGTTGTTCATTTTGATTTCAATCAGACAACCTACTACGTTTGTATCGTTTAAAACAGTGGTTTCTCAACTGGTGGGTCGGGGACTTAAAAGTGGGTCGCAGGGGCGGTTTTAGTGGGTCGTGAACATGTGACTGGAAATGTGTGTTTTTGTTCATTCTCTTTGTTCTGTCCAAACTGCACTATTTTTCATTCAATAAATCTGACTGTTTGAAAATTTGAAATTTTGGTTGTTGGTGGTGGATCCTTAGGCTAGACCAGTTGAGAAACCACTGGTTTAAAATATTCATTGCGTCAGAATAAAGTTTGTGTTTGCCGTTTAGGCTTCGACCTCATCACTCCTCACAGTTTTATTTTACATGCAGAAATTTGAGGAGTGATGGGATGATATCTTAAACCCCCGCAGTCGGAGCCTACAGGTGGATGCTGGGGTGGGGGGTGGGGCTGAGCGAGAGTGCAGTACTGGTTCAGGTCAGAACTGGGAACGACGGAGCACAAGGGAGAGACAGGAAATCTCGCAGCTTAAAGGCTTTATATGTGATTTTTTTGATCCAGCAGATGTCGCCCTTGAGCACCAGCATGAAACCAAAACAACTCGCGGTGCATTGTTGTGTTAGCATGCTAACGCTAGTGATCTTTATTATGCTCGTATCTTCACACTGCATGTAAATTTACCTGAAATGAGCGTGATCTAGAAACACAGTTAAGCAGTGAGTACAGTATGTTATTCTTCTTTTCTCTAGTCCCTCAATTAAACAACTTTTATACGTGAGGGGAGGAGTCAGCCGGCCGTCCTGGCGATGTAAACAAAGTGAAGATAGGACTCTGAAAACTCTGAAAACATCACAGACAGTGGGACTCGGGTGTTACACCCATTGTAGACAGTCATGACTCACAGAGTTATTTTCAGAGGATATACTTGATCGCATATAAAGGCTTTAAATAGGCCGCTAATTGGAAGGAGGTGTTGTCAGGTGATTGTTGAGAATGAGGCATGTCAGGTGTGAAATCAGAGCAGCTCGAGGCGACTGCCTGAACTAGCTCGCGGGCGGCGCCTCATTGTTGGCAACACAATGTGATGAAAATGTTCCAACTTTTCTTGCCCAAAAGCATCTCAGCAATACCACCTCATCAAAAGCCACCGGAGCTGGTATGACGCTCAGAGGTTCTGCAGGGTGAAGTACACCGACCTCGCCACCGTCGGCAACATGGACGACAACGACGAGCTGCTGACGGCGCTGGGCCATGACTGGACCTACAGCTGGATCGGGCTTCAGAAAGGAGGTGCTCGCAGGTGGATGTGGTCGGATGGCAGCGGCCCAGCGTCGTTCTACAAGTGGCATGACGGTGAACCTTCGGGCGATGAATGGTGCGTGGAGATATCTGAGAAAGGCGGCTGGAACGATCTATCCTGCGCAGACACAAAAGGTTGCGTGTGCTATGAACGTGAGTCGAAGACACATTGTGAATTACGAAGCATGCTAGTCACACATTTCTGATTATTATTGTTTGAATTTGGATTGGATGCCCGTGAAGCTCTTACCAAAGACCTATCCAATGAGTTTATCGTGTTACTATTACGAAAAAAAAACTATACAATAGGCGCAGTCTTTTTAAGTTTTTTAACTGTTGCTGTAACCATGACAACCACGTACGAATTTGGCCCCCGGAAGTCCCTGGCATTCTATGGGATCGTGCTACCCATCGAGACGTGCGTGCTAAGCTGCAACAGGGCGCATTAATTGACGTGGGGCTTTTTGTCTATCGAGAAATGCCTCTTTTAAAATCTTAAAAATAAAGAATTTATTGCAGAGTATAAAAACACGCCTCCCGTTTCTTTACATTGCAAATGCTGTGAGTAGTGGTGGTAAAGTAGGAAAAACAGAAATGTGCTGTTTGCGCTGGAAATATCAGGAGTTTTTCTGGAGTTTTGTGCATGTGTGAAAGCTCTTTATCTTATCCATTTAAAGCAACTTATTTCTAGATTTTTTACCCTGTATCTCCCGTTGACTTTCTTCAATCTTAGCTGCTGTCTCTTTTTCCGTTTGTCTCTTTAGGTCAAATCAATGGTGACAAAAGGTATGTTTATCGTTCTGATGCACGTAGCTGGGCTTACAGTCTGGAGCTGTGCCGAAGTGAGCACACTGACATGGCCTACATCAACAGCGAGCAGGATATGGCTGATGTCATCCAGACAATCAAAACATGGTATGGTAGCATCATTCTGGAAAAAAAAGTGTGGATCGGTCTGTTCAGTGATGCCTGGATGTGGGCCGACGGAAGTCAAACCTCCTTCAGGAACTGGCTGGCTTACAAGCCGGATCGGGAAAACTGCGCTGCAGTTTCAGTTCGTTACAAGGGGCGCTGGGTCGACGCTCAGTGTAACCAGGAGAACACATTCGTCTGTCAGGGTGGTGAGTATCTGATTAGAAAGTTGAATAACTTAAGTGACTTGTTAGCAAACCTTTCATTTCATTTCATTCACAATTTGATTGTTGGTTGAAACTTTAACATCTAGAAAATGGAATTGACCAATTGGAAGGCTTGAAATCGTGATTTTAAAAATGAGTTTAGTAACAGAAATAAAGTATTAAGCCATAGGTATTGCCTTTTTTTTATAGAACATACCATACTTTATGTGTACATATTCAACATTTATTTATTATGAAAGATTTGTGCCATGTAGAGATTTATAACCCATAAGATTAGCACTCATGCACCTTTTCTTTTTTTTTTTTTTTGGCTATCACGTATTTGGTTTACTTGTCCTTCTAATCAGCTCCGACACAGCAGGCAGCAGTTTTTAGGAAAACCCTTAAAGATCCACTGTACTTGGAAAATACCAAAGGGTGAACAGCAGATGTTTGTAGCAAGCTGTTGGGGAGGGAAGTGGCAAATTGGTAAATCAAAACTGAATCAAGTGTAAATATTAACCGATTAACTGACTTTGCCTGGATTCCGCAGGTCTCAAAGTAAAGAAGATGGTGATGAGGATGATGGTGCGCTCAGATTTGAACCTGACAGACTCAAAAATACGGGACGCTCTCCTGAAAGAGGTACTAAAGAATGCAGATCATTCTGTATATTTCAAATGCATCTGAATTTAAGGGGGAATGGGACTTCAGTCGCTGTTTTGACCTGTAGCCACAATCATGGTAAAAGTATACTACCTGCCTCCTTTCTCAAAAAACAAGAAGAAGAATCAATACAGATTTTTAAAAACTTTATTTAAATGTATCAAAGATCAAAGATTACTTCCTGAGTGTTGTCAGACGGGGCCCCCTTAGGGAGGTTTCCTACTGACATTGCAAAAAGTGCAAATTTGAATAGGGCCCCCTACTGGTCCGGGGGCCCATAAGCAATTGCCCCGCTTTGCCTGTTGACAAGCAGTGCCTCTGGGTTTAGCTTGTCAGCATGAAAGTAGAAAATGAAGCTGTGTGTTTTGTAACGCTGGTTTCTTCTCTAAGTTGGAGGCGCGCCTAAGACTCCGGTCGGTGGACGACTTCATTTTAAGTTGGAGAAGTGACCGACATGGACAAGTCTTCCAATACTATGAGGAGTTGAAGGAGGAGGTCGCAGAGACGGGTGAGACTCGCTTCCTAATCCTCAATGTCATGCAAAACCTCAGACTTTTAACACACATGAAGAACATGTTGGTGAATCGGTCGAAATAAAAAAAATATGTTTTTTTTTTTTTTTTTACTATGCATTAAAACGAGTCATTTAATTATAATATTTTCTCTTTACAGGATGCTGACTGTTGAGCAGAGGAACACCTTTTTGATTCAAATCAACTGGCAGGAGGAATTCTTATGTTAGACCATTGTAACACTGTATTTAGCTTCATTCGATAAATGTTTGAATCTGCATCATAAGAAGTCGTAAACGTATCATCTTATAAAATATGTTGTGTTGACGTATAAAACTGTCTCATGAAGGTCAGTGAATAAAGAATAAAGAAGTGGTTTAAGGTGTCAGCTTTTTATTTGGTTAAACTTCCCATACACATGATTTACATTTACATGTACTCACTTCTGTTGATAAGAAATGTAAACTGATTGAAAGACTAAAAACAAAAGTAATGCAGGCTGATATTGTAAGCGTGTGATACACATTCAGGTCTAAGGAGAACATTTATATTCCCACCTGTGGAGTGATGAAGCAGAGAGACTTTACTTCCATTTCTTCGTTAATCTAACTTGAATGTTAAGTTGTGTTTTGTGTTTCAAGGTGTGACTAAAAAACAAGTATCAGGAAGTTAGTATTCTGGGAAACCAGAAGATTCTTAGATAAAGATAATAATGGAATGGCATCTTGTCCTTCCAGCCCGTGGCATTAAAGTAATTATTAATGATGCAATCAATAGAGCCTATGTTGTAATTATATGCTGTATCACCACAGAGAAATGAAACTCAGCACAATGAGATACGCACAATAGATACAGATTTACAGTATGCAAAGGGTGTGGCTAAAATCTGCTAATAAATAAACTGCCTTGGACTCACAGGTCACCCACACAGCGGCTGGAACTCAAACAGGTAAGAAGATTTGCATGTACAGTTTTTATTTGTGTTTGATGGATTTTAACTCGCAGTGTAGATAACGGTGATTTGCTGTTTTTTACCTGTAACGTTACCTTCATGCTGATTTGTGGCTGCTGATATGATTTTATGTAAGCTTCATTAGGAATTTTAGATAATCATTTAAAAAAAAAAAACATTTCAGTAATCTTGATCTAAAACAACAAAAAGAGCTGTAGATATTTAAGACAATGATAATCATAACCACAGTAATAATGAAAATGACAAAATAATGCAAAGAGAGAAAACATGAACAATACTTTATTTATGAGGATTTATGAATTTTTGAAGTAGCATCGAGATTACAGCAGGGAACAAAGGAAACACACACACACACACACACAATGTAATCTCATGCTGATAAATCCACAAGTCATCACTTTATTGTTAAGTTTTGTTGCTTTCATTATGAGATAATAATAAATCCCACACTGTAAAAAAACCCTGTAATATTCTGTTAGCTGGGGCTCCAATAAATTACTGAAAAAAATATATCTAGGACAAAACAAAGTTGTATTTTAGAAAACAAGTTTACAAGATGCATTTAAACATTTTTAAAAGCGTTGAGAAAAATGTACAAAGTAAAGAATCTTTCTGGAAAGGGAATGTGCTGGAAGTGATTTAGTGAGCGGTCAATTTGTTTGTTTGGACTGAAGACTGCGTTAACTGTCTCAGGTGGGTTCAACAAAACAGACAAAACCTCATTCAGTCACCATAAACTCTGTTTGACACATTAAACAGAGTCTTTCTGCCAAAACTAACTCACCCATTGAATCACTTCAGACATTTGGTACTTTTCCTCCTCTATGAAATTCTGTTGTTTTTAAATTAGTTTCAGCGCTCGTAAAAATGTTTTGCATCTTGTACATTTGTTTTCTAAAAGGTATCTAATAAAAAATACAGCAATTTTCTGTAATTAAAATACACTTTGCAACTTTAATTTTAAATGGGATTTTGTGTATTTTAAGGTTTAATAAAAAAATGTTTCAGGAAAGAAATGTACATGACGTTAAAAAAAAATCTAAAATTATGTTTACATAAGTCACAATTTACTTTTGTAATTTTATCATTATTTTCCCATCATTCAAAAGTAAAAATATGTAAAATAAACAGGATTTTTTTTTTTTTTTTTACAGTGCACTTTTAAATTATAATGCTGAGTTCAGATAACTTCTATTTTTTAGGTTACAACAAAAGTGTGAATGAGGAAGAAGAAACTCTTCTTGTGGCTTCATCATGCAGATAAATATCATGAATTTCAAGATTTACAGCATTCCACTCTCTGAACCCACATCAGAGCACATTCAAAGTCTCATTCAGAATGAATGACTTATTAACGTACTGTAATCTTTAACATAGTTATCCAGAAAGTTAAGCATTGTTACATGTTCAAATCAGTTTTTAATCATGAATAAAATAAACATTTAGGCATTCAGGGAATCAAAGAAACTCTTTCATAAGTCACCATGAGTCAAATCAGTGAAACACTTTTTGTTTTTTTCACTTTCTGTTTAACCAAAAAGGCCTTCAGCAAAATGAGTCATGAAATCATCTGTTACAAATAAGAATGAAACAAATTTACACACGTCATATATGCAGCTACAAGGTTGTTTTTTTATGACTTAAAACTTGATTTAAACGCAGACAAAACCAAATCATGACGTTGTCTAATCCAAAATCTAAACCATTTTACCTCCTTTCAATCTCCCCTCTCATGGTACACACATTGAGTGTGTTTCCAGATACAGATATCTTGGTATTTTAATTGACGAGTCCCTCTCTTTTACACCTCACATTCAGCAGCTGGTAAAAAGGTTAAAAATGAAAACTGAGGTTGTAGAATCAAATCCTACCTCTCTTTTGAATCTAAGAAGAGGTTTCTGCCACTTTTATGTCTGTGCTGGACTATGCATATGTTTTTTTTACATGTCTTGGACAAAACATCGACTGGTTCTTCAATTCTGCAAATGTGAGTGAATCAATATAGACGATGAATAAAGTTCAGAAATTAGACTGTACAGTTTATTTTTCAAATGGAAAATTACAATAAACACTATTTTTATTACTAAGTGGTGGACTTGACAAACATTTTAAAAGTGGTAGCCAATAAAATTTACATCGTATATATTGTATTATCAATAGAATAGGATAGTGGCCATTTTGGAGTCTTTTGGGACCCTTGTGAAAAATATCTCTAACCAGCGTTCATCATCATTATGTTACAAATAAAGTGACACCATGTTTTATTTTCCAAAGTTCACATTAGTATTATCAATACAACACACATTTGAAAAATAAAAAATTAAAGGGGACGTATTGTGAAAAATCTACTTCTACAGTGTTTTTGAACATATATCTGGGTAACCTGAGAGTCTACTGACCCACAAAATGTGAAATAAACCCATCCAGTCTTTTGTTTGGGGTCTGCATAAGTCTTACAACACAGAGAAACATGCTCTGTTTCAAATGTGCTCCCTTTGTGACATCACAGTGGGATTCTGGTAAAAAAAAAAAAAAAGAAATCCCCTCCCCTCCTGTGTTGTCTCCAGGAGCCATGTTTTTCCAAGGGGGCACGCTGATAAGTTGCCATGGTAGCTCAAAGCTGAACTCGTAAGCACCGGTCGCCGGCAGGGGGGTTAAGGGGGAAGCTCATAGCACTTAAAGAGACACACACACCAAAACGGAGCGTTCTGAGAGAGCTGGTTTATACAGGGTCACAAACCTCCTCTGGTGCTTGATTCATGTTATATTTTGACCAAAGCACAGCACAGATGTTTCATTTAGACCACAGGGGGACTGTTTGAAAAGGTGGAAAAGGGGGATAATATGTCCTCTTTAAAAGATGTCATGTATACCTTTGTGATCTACTGAAAAAGAGCCAGTGCCCGGGGCAGCATTCAGTCAGTTACCTTTATATTAAAATGTTACTATCAGCTCCACTTATCACTATCTTGCCCTCTTTTTCCTCCTTTGACATGGGCTCTGTTTTTATCATCTCTTTAGGGTTGTTTGCCTTTTTGAAGAAGTGAAGACAAAAAATGGATCACCACTCAACAGAAACTTTGACATCTGACAGCGGAGATGAAACCTCTTCGGATGGTGAACAGATGACACTGGAGGAAGCTGATAAAGTCAGAGAGTATGTGAGACAAAACCCAAACTCCCCCAACACGCAACTGTTCTCTTTTCTGGTGCTGCTGAACACCTACGTTCCTGGGTCCTTTCTTCTGATGTCTGAGTGTCAACAGATCCTTGGACCTCCTGATCCCATCCATGGAGGTCCCCCCTTTGAAGAAAGAATGGAGCCTTTTATCAGCTTCATAAACATATCCAGTCCAAACCCTGACCGCATGTGTCACATTAAGCCACTGTTAACAACTGAAGCATTACAGCTACTCACTGACTCAGGAATTTCAAGGAGTAATATTGTGAAGAAATTCATGGATTTACTCTGCAGAGATGAGGCCCAACCAACAACAGTAGAGTTCATCAAAGATTTACTGACCAAGAGAGAAATGGGAGAAAATGGCAAAGAGAAGTTCTCACCGTTAGTTTTAGATATATGTGAGCAGGAGAATTCTTACCACGCTATCTCTGTCTTGAAAACCGCATCAAATATAATGACACAGAACCACATCTATCCCCAAACTCTTTCCCGTTTCTATTACAAAAAGAGAGGTATTGTGCACTATGACAGAGCTGAAACTTGGGCAAAGATAGCCATTAGCAGAGCTCAAAACAACTCTCATGTGGCTGACACTCTTGGCCAGGTTTACAAGAACCGTTTACTGAGGACAGCCAATCAACTGGAGGAAATCTTAGACATGGCTCGAGAGGCCTTGACGGTGTTTAAAGATGTGGGAACAAAAGCTGACAACGAAGAAGGGCCTGAAATGATAGATTCAGCGGGCAGCGTAAACATTTCAAAAACTTTTAACGACAGAGGATTTTTTGGCTTCCTCCAAGTGGCAAAGATAGCCTTTGAGAAACTCCAACAGATAAACCGTGATCCTCGATGGACACACCTCCACAATTTGGAAATGGAAGTTGAAGCCAAATTTGGCTTTTTTGAATGGTACCTTGGCTACTCCAAGTCCGACGAGACACCCTCAGAGCCGTCCTACTTCTGGAAAGACATTGCTCTCTGCTACAAACACTATACCAGAAAAGACGCAGCGCGTTCCACCAGCTTTCCGGGCCTCCTGGAGCGTTTGAATCACGGCCTGTTCACGTCAATGGGAAGACGCGCCGGGTTTTTGGAGGCGCAGGAAACCACCTCTGATTTAGAAGCAATCTGCGACGATTTGAAAACCACCCATGAGACAGATGTTGGAGATGTCGAAGCGGCTGGGAGGTACATTCTCTCAAATATCATCTTGAGCAACAAGAAGCATAACTCCCCGAAACTCACTCCTGTGAATGAACTCAAGACCGTTCTGTTCGGATTCTTGGACACTGAAGTGGGGCGTAGAAGCCCTGAGTTTTATCTTTTGGTGCTGCTGTTGTTTTGGCCTGAGGAACATCCTCAGTTGGTTGAAGAAGAGGATGAGGAAGTGAAACAACCGGCAACAGAGGACAACGGGTCAGAAAACGAGACCGGGGAGGATGAGGACAGAAATGAGCAACAGGAATCAGGAGAGCCTGCACAACTGTCGCTTGACGTGATGATTGGACCTGATCTGCAACAACACATCACATTCATGGAGAAAGCATTTGAGAGAGATGGGTATGCCAAGTACCTCCGAGGTCGAAACCTTGTGCCTCTCTTTTTTCTGGGAAAGGGCTCTGGACTGAGCAAGTGGATTCACAAATCAAGGTTGGACGCTATTGTGGAGAGACAGGTCGATGCTGAGCTAGCCGATAGCCGACACAACAGAACAAAGGAGAAATGGAACCGGATCAATGACTTGTGGAGCGAAGGGAACGTGTGGCAAGTCCCAGAGATACAAGACATCCTTCTTCCAGTTAGGACTGAGCTCACACCTCCACAGGAAACAGGCCAGCAAATGTCTGTTTTTCTTAGAGGGATTTGGGTTACGACTGAGTTTGAATCACATGCTTCAGCGCATAGACGTTCCTATCTTGGCTTAACCATTCAGGGTCCAGTTGTCTTGGGGGGGGGGGGGGGGGGGGGGGGGGGGTCCAGATGTGATGGGGCAGGGATACTGTAGATGTTGAACATTTTGGGACTTTAATAGAGATGAAACTTTTTATCGATGTAAGTGCATTTCTTATTTAAACTTGATTTTAGTTGGTTCGGCTTAACCCTATTATTCTGTTAATAATTACATGGGAACCCATTCAGTAGTTGCTGTGATATATTTACTTGGGCCAAAGAGGTGGAGTTAAATCGTCTTAGGTACTGCTGGAACAAAAGAGTAGTGAAACTTTGTTCAGTTCAAATATTAAGTCATGTTTTTTTCTCCTCTACTTTCCTTTATAGAGTCTATTCAACTTATTCATATTTATACATCTTTGTTCTTGGTTTTATTGGCTGTTCTAATCTGTTCTGTGTATTGTGACATAGATCAATGTTTTCTTTTGAAGAAACAGATTGTGAAAATGAATGAAATGCATGTAATTGGATATCATTTATGTCGTTTTTTTGATCAAATAACAATGAATTTGGGATTTGTTTGTGAATTAAACTAAATTGATGCTGAAAGGTGCCTTGATGTTTTGCATTATTTTCTACATTTCAGCATCTGTATTACTTGACGTATGATCAGCTGGAGTCGGATGTTAATGTTCAAGCCATCTTTTTTTTTAACAGAATAATATGAATATAAATAAGATATTCACATCTGATTGGTTGTTATCGTAATGGTAACAACTCCATTTCATCATATCTTAGCCACACATTAAGTCGGGAAAAGAAAACATTATAAAGTCATTTCGTAGACCATAATGATGCAGTGATTTGACATCATGCGGAAGATGTATCGAGACAAGGTTAAATAGGCAACATAAAATCTACTAATGTTTTTATAACCTGTAATATTTATCTGATATGAGAGGATGTTTAAATAAATCTTGTGTCAAGATGAAAAAGTAAGCAAAAGGAGAAATCCTAACACGCTTGTATTTTTCTGAGGTTTATTAATCACGTAAACATTTTTACTCCTGTCGTGTCTTTTTGAAAGTGTTATTTTGATGTTGATGCGGGAACTACATGGTCTTACAAAGATATGACACTAATAACTTATGTCGGCCACTCTTGCACATAATGGTTACAACGTAAAATAAAATAAAATACTAAACTTCTGATGTGATAAAAAAAGTGTATTGTTCGTGGTGCGTTTACTGGAACTTTTTTCCCCCTCTGAAAATACCAACGCTCTATTAGACTATAAGATACCACTTGAATTTTACTTTTTTGTTCTGTTTTTTACCCTCATAATTCTGACTTCAAACTCAGAATTCAGAGAAAACAAGTCACAACCATGTGAGGCAACAAGACAGGAATTCACCTGGAAAATAATGTCTGCTGCTGGCTTAGTTATACACAACTAAACAGTTCATAAATGCTTTATTTATCCATTTCTACTTAGTGTTATGGCTGTATGTTTTTACCTTTGCCGTTTGTCCCTTCTCAACGTCATATTTTGTTATTGTTTTGATTGAGAGCCCCCTAGTGGTGGATTTGACATACTGTGCCTTTAATATTTGAATTATTAAATTTTCTTTCTTTACTGCCCACATTGGATTCTTCTCTCATATGAGCAGCGACTTTTTTTTAAACATCTTAGATCAGTCCTACTATCGAGCAAGTCCTTACCTCTAGTGTTGTTAAGTTTGCAAAGGAAACACTGAATGCGAGTGCACATTTCAACAGACTTTATTATCATTTATTAGCTTTTTGAACTTGTATCAAAATAATATTCCACTTTCAACATTCAAAGATATCAGGCCTTACATAGTAGGTTTTATTTTATAGGAAAGTGCAAAACGTCCCATCACCTAAAACGGATATTTAGAGAATAATGTATGAACTGTGCATAGGAATATTTCACTTCTTTTTAAATAATGCATCAACTACTTTTTTTAAAGCACATCTATGAAAAGCAAGGTAACCTGTCGCCTATGGAAACGGTTATTACTGACACATTGCATTTTTCTTTTTTTTCTAGCGTCATGCCAAGCAAACAAACTTCAAATGATCCATGCACGCACACATCCTTACTCTTTGGCTTGCAATGTTTAACTAGCATGAAAAAAACAAAAACAAATGCATACCTGCAGTTCCACTCAAGGAGATTGTTAATAGAATAGTTTGCTCTTATCCAGGGCATACGTGTTAGCATGTTTACAAGAATACTGTTCCTATCAAAAGGCTTTCAATGGTGATAAAAACTGGGCCGTTCAAGGACTTGAATTCTTTTTTAAGTAATGGTTGGCGTACTGAAGCTCTCTCTGTTTAGCACCTCTTGTATCAAAAAAGTTCCGGGGAAAACTTATTGGATCAAATTTGTAAATACTGCTTCGGCAAATTGCACATATTTTTGTAAAATATTTAGCAAAGTGGTAGAAAATCTGTCATCACAGGCATGCAGAGGTTTCGCCAAATTCACCTACAAGTGTTTTGAGTCTTTCCTGCCACATTCTAGTATTTCACATTCACATTCAGGTGTGTGCAGCGAGGTCTTCGACGACGAAGCACCTTAATGAGGTTCAGCAGTATGCGACACAAGGTTAAGCGTAAGATTCACACTGGCAGATTCTCAGAGCGTGTTAGTTTAGCGTCCAGCTAAGTCCTCATCCAGTGTATCCAGTCGGGTTTGAGGCAAAAATGTGTTAGCTGCTCGAGTCTGTAACCGTACAGGGACATTCAGAGTTAAGCCGTGTGTAACATCAGGAACATCTGTTACACACATCAGAGCCAAAGTGCTTCAAGAAAAAATTAAAGTTTCAAGTCCTTCGTCAAACCCCTCGCTCCTCCTCGTCCTCTCCCTCCTCGTCGTCCTCATCCTCCCCTTCTTCTTCCTCCTCCTCTTCCTCCTCCCCCGGGCTGTAGAGATCGTCGACCTGCCCGCTCCGGTCCTGTCCGTCGTCTTCGTCGTCCTCCTCCTCCTCGTCTTCCTCCTCCCCCTCGCTCCTCATCTCCTCCACGCTGCTGTCGTCCAGGTCGTCGTCGTCGTCCTCCTCCTCCTCCGCCGCCTCTTCCTCCTGCTCCTCCTGCTCCTCCTCCTCCTCTTCGAGATCTGAAAGATGACCTGATGAGTGGACAGGGAAAAAAAAAAAAAGAATCGGAAAACTCTGACATTAAGCTCTCGTAAAAAAAAAACAATATCGATACCACGGCAACAGAAATAAAAGCCCTGACTGTGCGCCGATTAATCAGTCGGGCTCTAATGAACACTACACAATTTTTAGTTGAAGTTAATAGTTGATATAATTTTTGGACAGGGACATCAGAGGATGTGTAATTCAAATGAAAGCTTCTTACACAAGGTGCTGATGGCTGCTACAATATGACCAGGGAGTTCTTCAACCAGGAACTTCCTCATCTCTTCCTCCATCATCACCCCGAGAACCTCGGTCTCCATGTCCACATATTCTGGATAGAACATGTTTTTCCTCAGCTGCCTACGACACCTAAACACACACAGACTCTATAGTATATAACATAAGATATTCATCGTTTTTCTATCTCTACATAGAATATAGACACATCAAGAGTTAGAATCATTTGATTGATTTTGATAACTCTGTGGATAAAGATCATGCAGCTTGTCAGATATCAGACTTGATGTGTTTTAGATCAGTGGTTCTGAACTGATCGAGCCTCAGGACCCAACAACACAAAAGCAATCCTAGATACCTTTTCAGCACTGTAGCCAGGCTGACAGAGAGTCATAGCTCCATTGAGCCTTGTATTCCTCTAGCCCTCAGCAGTAATGATTTCCTGAGCTTTTTCAACGACAAAGTTCTAGACATCAGAGACAAAATTGGTAACTTCCTGCCCTTACCTGGTGCAGATACGTCTGATACAGCAGAGACAGTTCCAGGACCTGATATTTTTCTCCAATCGACCTTTCAGAGCTAAATTCAATTATATCTGCGTCGAAAACCGTCAACCTGTCTTTTGGACCCAATCCCAACCAAGCTGTTTAAGAAAGTCTTTCCCTTAGTTAGCAACTCTATATTAGATATGATCAATATGTCTTTACTGGCAGGCTATGTACCACAGTCATTTAAAGTAGCGGTAATCAAACTTCTAATCAAAAAACCTACTCTAGATTCAGGAACTCTAGCTAACTATAGGCCTATATCCAACCGTCCTTTTATCTCAAAGATCCTGGAGAAGGTGGTAGCTAATCAGCTGTGTGACTTTCTCCATGACAACAGTTCATTTGAGGAGTTTCAGTCAGGATTTAGAGTCCACCATAGCACTGAGACTGCACTAGTTAAAGTTACAAACGATCTACTTCTAGCTTCAGACAGGGGACTTCTCTCTGTGCTCGTCTTGTTAGATCTTAGTGCTGCTTTTGACACTATTGACCATCAGATCCTATTATACAGACTAGAACATTTACTTGGAATAACAGGTACCGCTTTAAGTTGGTCTGAATCCTACTTATCAGACCGATCTCAGTTTGTACATGTTAATGATGAGTCCTCTATGCACAACAAAGTTAGCCATGGAGTGCCACAAGGTTCAGTGCTTGGACCAATTCTCTTTAAATTATATATGCTTCCTCTGGGAAATATTATGAGGAAACACTCCATACAGTTTCATTGTTATGCAGATGATACTCAGCTTTATGTCTCAATGAAGCCCGATGGCACCAGTCAGTTACGTAAGCTAGAAACGTGCCTTAAGGACGTTAGGACCTGGATGACCAGAAATTTTTTGCTACTTAACTCAGACAAGACTGGAGTTATTGTGCTAGGCCCTAAAAACCTCAGAGAGACTTTCTAGTGATTTGACTGTCCTTAATGACATCAGCCTGGCATCTAGCGCTACTGTTAGGAATCTAGGAGTTCTATTTGATCAAGATATGTCCTTTAGCTCTCACATCAGGCAAATTTCATGAACAGCCTATTTTCACCTTCGTAATATATCCAAGATCAGGAATAGCCTGTCGCAAAACTAGTTCATGCATTCGTTACCTCCAGATTGGATTATTGTAATTCTCTTTTGTCAGGGTGCTATGGTGGATCTCTAAAGACTCTTCAACTAGTCCAGAACGCTGCAGCTCGTGTACTGACTAGATCTAGGAAAAGAGACCACATTACTCCTGTCCTGGCTTCTCTGCACTGGCTCCCTATACAGTCTAGAATATAATTCAAGATCCTTCTTCTCACTTACAAAGCTCTAAATGGCCAGGCACCATCTTATCTTAAAGAGCTACTAGTGCTGTACTACCCTTCGAGAACATTACGGTCCCAGAATGCAGGCCTGCTCGTGGTACCTACAGTCTCCAAGTGTACTATCGGGGGTAAAGCCTTCAGTTATCGGGCTCCTCTCCTCTAGAATCGCCTTCCAGCCGGGGTCCAGGAGGCAGACATAGTCTGTATTTCTAAGAATAGACTTAAAACTTTCCTTTTTGATAAATCTTATAGTTAGGGCTGGTGCTAGTGTAGACCAGCTCCTAGTTATGCTGCTATAGGCTTAGACTACCGGGGGAACTGGCACCTTGAGCTCCTCTCTCTCTCTCCTGGGAGCTCTTGAGCTCTCTTAAGCTCCTCGAGGTTGACGGCCTGCCAGAACAAACCCCCCCCCCCCCCCCCCCCCCCCCCACCGGATTGTTGATGGACAGCTTGCCAGAACAACCCTCTCCCCACCAGATTGTTGATGGACGGCTTGCCTCCCCCCACCCCCTTGCTCCCTATCCCTCTTCCTGCATCTTATCCCATCTCTACCCCTATCCCTTTCAGGACCCAACAACACTTTACAGACATTACTAATGGATCAATCAAGAACAGAATCAGAAGTTTTATCCATTACAAAATAAAAGTTAGTTGCAGCCAGGAACAATGATAAAAGGCGTGCTTACTGTTTTCCTGTTGTCTTGTAGGCCTGAGAAGAGAAACACAAAGAGATGTTTGGAGACAACAAAAAGCTTTCCATAAAAAGCGGTACTTTACCGTAATACAGTACTCTGTGTACTCTGTGGGAAAGGCTCCACCTGTCTCACCTGGATGAAGTGGAAAGGGTCGTTCTCCTGCATGAGGCTCTCGATGCCGCAGCGCACCTCCTGCAGACGGGCCTGGTCCTGGCAGATCCTGGAGATGTTCTTCTGGATGGCCGGGCCGTTGGTGTCGCAGTGAGTGCGCGTGCACTCCCGCAGCCTGCCAACGAAGCGCAGCACTTTGGCCTTCAGCTCGTCTCCCAGCCGGGCCAGGCCCTGATCCGAGTCGTCCATGAACTTCTGGATGAGGGAGGTGAAGAAGGAAAAGGGCTGATTGTGATGGACATCATTTAAAGAGGACATATTATCCCCCTTCTCCACCTTTTCAAACAGTCCCCCTGTGGTCTAAATGAAACATCTGTGCTGTGGTTTGATCAAAATATAACATGAATCAAGCACCAGAGGAGGTTTGTGACCCTGTATAAACCAGCTCTCTCAGAACGCTCCGTTTTGGTGTGTGTGTCTCTTTAAATGAAATGAGCCCGCCCCCTGAGTTTTCCCGGTAGACATCACTCCTCTGTAGCGAAAATGCCGGACCAGCGCAAAAGTTTTGCTCTAGGCTGGGGGGGTGGAGTCCATGGGTGGAGATACCAGGGAAGGGGAGGGGATTTTTTTTTTACCAGAATCCCACTGTGACATCACAAGGGGAGCAAATTTGAAACGGTGCATTTTCCTCTGTGTTGTAAGACTTAGCAGACCACAAACAAAAGACTGGATGGGTTTATTTCACATTTTTTGTGAGTCTGTAGACATCCAGGTTACGTTCAAAAACACTGTCAAAGTGTGTGAACTCTTACCTTGTTCTGCCTCTCCTTCTCCTTCTGCTCCTGGAGCTTTCTCTCGGCCATGCTGTACTTCCTCTCCACTCTGTACAGCTGTTTATCCAGCGTGCCCTGCTGAACAACACACACATTTCTAAAGTCAAGGCAAGATTCAAAAAAACTTTTATCTTCTATCACAGAGCGAGAGAAAGATTGCCTTTGATTGAGGCTCAAGTAAGAAAAACATTCACACCAATAAGACTCGCAGAAAGTCGTAAAATCACATAAATAGGTCGTAACACATGTTAACAACAATGATGTAGAATACTTCATCTTGTCGCTGATGGTCTTGTTTGCTTTTGTAGCTCATTAAAAAGGCGTCATTATTCATTTCAGTCTGTTTTATAACCAGTCAAAAACTCCTCACAGGAGCTTTAATCAAATCATTCCCTGAATAATAAAGCTTCACCTGTTGTGTTTTGATACCAAACAAACTGCTGTTCAAAGATGTTAAATTATCTCAAAGTAAGGCTGGGAGAAAAAAAAAGAAACCTGGTTAACGTTCACTCAAACCCGACGTGAAGTTCAACAGCTTGTAGCATTGAACCGGTTTCTGAACAGAGAAGTCATGGCAACAACCTGGAAGCCTCTCAGCTGCACACTGTGTGCAGGACAATCAGAGCACAGGATGTGGATCACGTGACTCATTCAGTCACTCACACACACACACACACACACACACTCATTCATAAGTATTCTAGACTCATCACAGGACTGTGTGGGAGCTGAACGTCAGAAGGAGGTTAAAATCAATAAAGCAGACTCCTCCTCCTATTTGTTTGTGTCTAACCTCTTAAATACTTTTTAAAGCTCCTGTGAGGAGTTTTTAGTTGTTATGAAACAGACTGAAATTAACACTGATGCGTCTTTATGAGCTGCGAAAGCAAATGAAACCATCAGTCACAAGATGTAATATTTCTATATCACCATCATTAATGTCTATAAATGATGCCACAGGGTAGGTGTCAGACGACTGGGAGTGAAGGATGTGAAAACACTTCTTAAACACAAGCAGGACAGGATGTAAAAGAACTGCTTTGTCCACAAGTGGCGCCAAAAAACAACACAAACTAAATGTTTTTCACAGCAGCTTTAAATTAATTATTAGAGCCCGACAGATTAATCGGCCAGTCGCTTATATCGGCCGATATTAGCCAATCAAGTGAATATCGGTATCGGCTTATTTTGTCACAGATATGTGCAGATGTTTGTCGATTTTTTTTCACCGGTCAAGCAGCATTTCATTTGAGTATCGTTGTATCACACTAGCAGTTCTCTATCTAGCTGTCACCAGAAACGTTTGCTGTGTGGATCCGACAAGCATCATCACTCTCCAGAGTTATTCACGTACATGCTCATTTACTTTACAGTTGTGTTTGATAACTGCTTTTTGAGGGATCAAAGCAATAAATGTGTATATGTATCGAAGATAAATCTAAGAAAGATATCGGTATCGGATGTTTTTTCTCCATAATATCGATATCGGCCCCAAAAATCACATATCGGTCAGGCCTTAATAATTATCACTGAGAGAAATAATAATTCAGACTCTGATACAATGAGCAGAAACCGTGATAATGAAAAGTCTACCTTTAGATCCTTCATGGTGTTCTTCAGGGTCTTGATGGTGTGTCCCAGGTGACCCCCTTCGATGGTGCAGGCGTTGCACACACATACCTTGTCATCCATGCAGTAGTACCTGGAGTGACACACATGACAGCGGTGACAAAAACTGATTCTTTTTTCACAACCACATTTTTTTTAAATATAAAAACAACAATATGTGAGCGCAGCGTGCCTCCTACCTGTATATCTCATCGTGGTCAGGGCACTTCCTCTTCCAGAGGTCGTTCATCGGTTCGGTCAGCGGATGCTCCCTGAACGCCGGCAGTTCCAGGTGTGGCCTCACGTGCTCCTGGCACATGGACACCTCACACTTCAGGCAGGTCTTGACTGCGAACATGGAGACTGCAGCAGCAGCAGCAGCAGCAGCAGCTTCCTGCTTGTCGCCCGTTGCCAGAGGAACAGGAGCAGCAGAGAGCCCGTCCGCTGCAGCGCTGGCGCCTGATGCCTCCGCTGCCGCTGAGGGGCAGTAGTCGCAGGGAACAGAAGAAGCGCTCCTCGCTTGCTGCACTGCCACAGACGACAGCAGCAGTTCCCTGGATTTTAAAGCCGTGGCCGAGGAAGTGGTAGCCCTGCGCCGGTGACGGTAATCGTCGGCGATGTTGGCTAGTTTGAAGTTTTTCTGAAAGCTGGCGCCGCACCGGTGGCTGTCGCGGCACTCCGGGCAGCGGAAGCGACCCCGCTCCGCTTGTCGTTTTAAGCGGTCCAGGCAGGTCTTGCAGAAATTGTGGCCGCAAGGAAGCAAGTAAGGGTCCCGGTACAAGTCCAGGCAGACTGGGCAGGTGAGCTCCTCTTGCAGGACCCTGGACTGATCTGACTGAGCCGAGGCCATGTCGGGGATTCAGACCGTGAGCTCACCGAGGGAGAGGTTGGATAAAAAGGTAGGAAGCAGGGAAGACGTGGAGGCGTTAAGGGATGGAAGAAGGCGAAAGGTGAGAAAGATGGAGGTGGGTAGAAAAGGGAAAAGAGAGGGAACGGAGGCTGCAGGTTTCCTGGTGCACAACGTCTCTCTGTGTGAGAAAAAAAACATTTTAAAAAGGTGTCAAAAGCATCCAGTCATTTATTTTGTTAACTGGTTACATAAGTCATTTCTTTGTTTTTAACAACTTGACTGTTTAAGATATTAAAAGACATATATACCTTTAAGATCAGAAAAATCACAGCTGTCATTTTAACTCGTGAATGAAACGTTCTTTTCATTAAAAACGCTCCCAGATGATGCCTTTAGTTACATTTTCTGTCAGAGAGACATTCAACTAACTTTGATGTGAAACAGGAAAACAGCAGATCTACTTACACTTTGGCTTTTTTTATTTTCATTGACATTATTCATCTTATCTCTCCATGTTTGAACGTTCATTTTTCTGATGTTTAATTAAGCAGAAATCTTACATTTATAGAGCTGTCGCCGAGTCAATTCACAGATTGGATAATCTCTGTTTTTAAAAGGAGGTGATCGCACATCTGTCCAGTGTCACTGGAAGACGGTTCAGAGGGACAGAAACTTTGTGATTTTTTTTTTCTTCGAATAAATCGGTGATGCCCTGCAAGAGTCGTGTGCGGGATGTTTCTTTTCAATTAATTCTACAATTCACTTAGCAGACGCTTTTATCCAAAGCGACGTACATCAGAGAGTAAGAACAACACAAGCAAGGATCTAGAAAAAAAGGGAACAATGTGAGTAAGAGCAAACGACCAGCTTTGAGTCTGATTGGACACACAGGTGCTGACAGGAAGTGACCAGAGGCAAAGCACAACATTGAGGGCAGTTCTTGAGAGCTCTAATCAGTATAGAAACCATCTTATAAGTCATCGTTATCAAACAAAAACCATCGTCACTACCATCATCATCATCAATAATATGGAGACCATCATCATTAAGTTAGTAGGTATTCATGAAAGAGCTGGGTCTTTAGCTTTTTCTTAAAGGTGCTTCTTCTTCTTCTGCAGATCGAATGGAGTTTGGAAGTTCATTTGACCAATTAATTGGACAATCAACCAAAAAAAAATAGTTGGCAACAGATTTCAGTTCCTTTTGAATGAGGAGATTTTCTGCATTTTTTTCTGTTCTGGGAAACGTAAATCAAACGTACATGTTTTGCATGTAAACGTGTGTATCGATGTGTTTTGCGGGATGAAAACAAAAATCAAAGTTCTTACACACATCACATCATCATGAAGAATATTTTGATAGTTTGGGCTGCTGAGAATCTAGGATGCTTACCTGGAAAATTAGTTATTAAGTCAATCATGAAAACAAGTGTGTTAGTTAAAAAATATGATGATTGGTGACCACGGTGTTCACTGATGTGACACTGATTTACAAACATCACTTCCTGCTTGAAATAAAAAGGACATAAAGTTAACTTGTGCAGATGAAGGTGAGCTGTCCTGCTGCTCACTTAGATAAGCTGTTTGAACCCAGTCTCTTGATCAAAGGTCATGACCTCCTGATGACCTGCCAACCTGCTCTGTGTTGTTCACATGTGACCCCCCCCCCCCAAAAAAAAAAAAAAGATGTGTTGTCCCCAGTTTGTCAGTTTTCTAATCATTAACCTACCAGCAATGGGAAGGTGACATAAAACCAGGTAAGTCTTTGTTTACCTGGGATGTTTTCTCTAAGTTAAGGTGACCAGCAGCTAACTTTACCTCCCTGAATGATGACCTCATCAATACATGACAGACAGAAAAGCAGGCTGTTCTTACCTGTTGTAATGCAGATGCTGAATCCAAAGATTTCCTCACCTGTAAAACGCTGTTTGTTATGCTAACTGTTAAACATGCACCTGTCTTGCTGCTATGGCTAACACGTTACCGCGACGCTAAACCAGCTTTTCCTTTGCCCACAAACAGTCCAGTCCGCTTATAAGTCCGGGGAAATATTCCAGTTACCAGTTTTCATCTGGAGGTTTCGGCATTTGGCTACAAAAAGAGGCGAGTCGACGAACTCACCTGTGCGACGGACGAACGGGGACGGCTAGCTGATACTGAGGGCAGGTTGATGCGGGGAAAACGGTGCCTTCAGGGTCGACTCGGAAATTCCGGTGTTTTTTCTTTCTGTTACCTAAAGTACGGAAGAGTATCAGGGACGCGGAAATGTTTTTGTTTCAGTTGTGACTTGTTTTCTCTGACTTATGAGGGTAAAAAACAGAACAAAAGAATAAAATAAAATTCAAGCGGTATCTTATAGTCTAAAATAGTATCTTATAGTCTAAAATAGTATCTTATAGTCTAAAATAGTATCTTATAGTCTTATATCTTATAGTCTAAAATAGTATCTTATAGTCTTATATCTTATAGTCTAAAATAGTATCTTATAGTCTTATAGTCTTAGAAAATTCAAGTGGTATCTTATAGTCTAAAATAGTATCTTATATCTTATAGTATCTTATAGTCTTATAGTCTTATATCTTATAGTATCTTATAGTCTTATAGTCTTATAGTCTTATATCTTATAGTATCTTATAGTCTTATATCTTATAGTCTTATAGTCTAAAATAGTATCTTATAATCTTATAGTCTTATAGTATCTTATAGTCTATCTTATAGTCTTAATTATAACTTATCTTGTCTTGCACTTTAACTTATGTCAATACTGTCCATTTACATTTACATTTAATCTTTCATATTTAATTTACAACCATTTACGACTCTGTTTTGGCACATTTACATTCAATCTTCCATATTTAATCTTCCTATTTAAGACTCGTAATGCTAAGTTAAATCCTGGTTGTATATATTCACATTCTTATTTTTGATATTTTTAGTACTTATTTACTTTGTATTTAATATTATATTGTGTTTAGATTTGCTAACATTGTGTTTTTTACTCATATTGTGTGTTTGATAACCTGCTGCTGTAACGCCACAATTTCCCAGTTTGGGATCAATAAAGTAATTCTATTCTATTCTAAAGCGTTGGTATTTTCAGAGGGGGAAAAAAAGCTCAGAGCTTGAAAAGTTCAAGTAAACGCACCACGAACAATACACTTTTTTATCACATCATAAGTTTTAGTATTTTATTTAACGTTGTAACCATTATGTGCAAGAGTGGCCGTCATAAGTTATTAGTGTCATATCTTTGTAACAACTAAAACAACACATTTCCATGGCCCTAATACTCTTCCGTACTTTAGGTAACAGAGGAAGTTAGAGAAAAGGCACCGTTTTCCCCGCATCAACCTGCCCCAGTATCAGCTAGTCCGTCACACAGGTGTGTGTCGTTTACAGGTGCGGAAATCTTGGATTCAGTCCTGTACGAAGCAGTTGCAGTCAAGACCAGGTACTACTGCATGGATGACAAGGTGTGTGTGTGCAACGCCTGCACCATCGAAGGGGGTCACCTGGGACACACCATCAAGACCCTGAAGAACACCATGAAGGATCTAAAGGTAGACTTTTCATTATCATGGTTTCTGCTCATTGTATCAGAGTCTGAATTATTATTTCTCTCATAGTGATAATTATTAAGGCCTGACCGATATGTGATTTTTGGGGCCGATATCGATATTATGGAGAAAAAACGTCCGATACCGATATCTCTCATAGATTTATCTTCGATCCGTAGAGATCCATATACAGATTTATTGCTTTGATCCCTCAAAAAGCAGTTATCAAACACAACTGTAAAGTAAATGAGCATGTACGTGAATAACTCTGGAGAGTGATGATGCTTGTCGGATCCACACAGCAAACGTTTCTGGTGACAGCTAGATAGAGAACTGCTAGTGTGATACAACGATACTCAAATGAAATGCTGTTTGAGCGGTGAAAAAAATCGACAAATATCTGCACATATCTGTGACAAAATAAGCCGATACCGATATTCTTGATTGGCTAATATCGGCCGATATAAGCGACTGGCCGATTAATCTGTCAGGCTCTAATAATTAATTTAAAGCTGCTGTGAAAAACATTTAGTTTGTGTTGTTTTTGGTGCCACTTGTGGACAAAGCAGTTCTTTTACATCCTGTCCTGCTTGTGTTTAAGAAGTGTTTTCACATCCTTCACTCCCAGTCGTCTGACACCTACCCTGTGGCATCATTTATAGACATTAATGATGGTGATATAGAAATATTACATCTTGTGACTGATGGTTTCATTTGCTTTCGCAGCTCATAAAGACGCATCAGTGTTAATTTCAGTCTGTTTCATAACAACTAAAAACTCCTCACAGGAGCTTTAAAAAGTATTTAAGAGGTTAGACACAAACAAATAGGAGGAGGAGTCTGCTTTATTGATTTTAACCTCCTTCTGACGTTCAGCTCCCACACAGTCCTGTGATGAGTCTAGAATACTTATGAATGAGTGTGTGTGTGTGTGTGTGAGTGAATGAATGAGTCACGTGATCCACATCCTGTGCTCTGATTGTCCTGCACACAGTGTGCAGCTGAGAGGCTTCCAGGTTGTTGCCATGACTTCTCTGTTCAGAAACCGGTTCAATGCTACAAGCTGTTGAACTTCACGTCGGGTTTGAGTGAACGTTAACCAGGTTTCTTTTTTTTTCTCCCAGCCTTACTTTGAGATAATTTAACATCTTTGAACAGCAGTTTGTTTGGTATCAAAACACAACAGGTGAAGCTTTATTATTCAGGGAATGATTTGATTAAAGCTCCTGTGAGGAGTTTTTGACTGGTTATAAAACAGACTGAAATGAATAATGACGCCTTTTTAATGAGCTACAAAAGCAAACAAGACCATCAGCGACAAGATGAAGTATTCTACATCATTGTTGTTAACATGTGTTACGACCTCTTTATGTGATTTTACGACTTTCTGCGAGTCTTATTGGTGTGAATGTTTTTCTTACTTGAGCCTCAATCAAAGGCAATCTTTCTCTCGCTCTGTGATAGAAGATAAAAGTTTTTTTGAATCTTGCCTTGACTTTAGAAATGCGTGTGTTGTTCAGCAGGGCACGCTGGATAAACAGCTGTACAGAGTGGAGAGGAAGTACAGCATGGCCGAGAGAAAGCTCCAGGAGCAGAAGGAGAAGGAGAGGCAGAACAAGGTAAGAGTTCACACACTTTGACAGTGTTTTTGAACGTAACCTGGATGTCTACAGACTCACAAAAAATGTGAAATAAACCCATCCAGTCTTTTGTTTGTGGTCTGCTAAGTCTTACAACACAGAGGAAAATGCACCGTTTCAAATTTGCTCCCCTTGTGATGTCACAGTGGGATTCTGGTAACAAAAAAATCCCCTCCCCTTCCCTGATATCTCCACCCATGGACTCCACCCCCCCAGCCTAGAGCAAAACTTTTGCGCTGGTCCGGCATTTTCGCTACAGAGGAGTGATGTCTACCGGGAAAACTCAGGGGGGGCTCATTTCATTTAAAGAGACACACACACCAAAACGGAGCGTTCTGAGAGAGCTGGTTTATACAGGGTCACAAACCTCCTCTGGTGCTTGATTCATGTTATATTTTGAACAAACCACAGCACAGATGTTTCATTTAGACCACAGGGGGACTGTTTGAAAAGGTGGAGAAGGGGGATAATATGTCCTCTTTAATAATGTCCATCACAATCAGCCCTTTTCCTTCTTCACCTCCCTCATCCAGAAGTTCATGGACGACTCGGATCAGGGCCTGGCCCGGCTGGGAGACGAGCTGAAGGCCAAAGTGCTGCGCTTCGTCGGCAGGCTGCGGGAGTGCACGCGCACTCACTGCGACACCAACGGGCCGGCCATCCAGAAGAACATCTCCAGGATCTGCCAGGACCAGGCCCGTCTGCAGGAGGTGCGCTGCGGCATCGAGAGCCTCATGCAGGAGAACGACCCTTTCCACTTCATCCAGGTGAGACAGGTGGAGCCTTTCCCACAGAGTACACAGAGTACTGTATTACGGTAAAGTACCGCTTTTTATGGAAAGCTTTTTGTTGTCTCCAAACATCTCTTTGTGTTTCTCTTCTCAGGCCTACAAGACAACAGGAAAACAGTAAGCACGCCTTTTATCATTGTTCCTGGCTGCAACTAACTTTTATTTTGTAATGGATAAAACTTCTGATTCTGTTCTTGATTGATCCATTAGTAATGTCTGTAAAGTGTTGTTGGGTCCTGAGGCTCGGCCAAGTTCAGAACCACTGATCTAAAACACATGAAGTCTGATATCTGACAAGCTGCATGATCTTTATCCACAGAGTTATCAAAATCAATCAAATGATTCTAACTCTTGATGTGTCTATATTCTATGTAGAGATAGAAAAACGATGAATATCTTATGTTATATACTATAGAGTCTGTGTGTGTTTAGGTGTCGTAGGCAGCTGAGGAAAAACATGTTCTATCCAGAATATGTGGACATGGAGACCGAGGTTCTCGGGGTGATGATGGAGGAAGAGATGAGGAAGTTCCTGGTTGAAGAACTCCCTGGTCATATTGTAGCAGCCATCAGCACCTTGTGTAAGAAGCTTTCATTTGAATTACACATCCTCTGATGTCCCTGTCCAAAAATTATATCAACTATTAACTTCAACTAAAAATTGTGTAGTGTTCATTAGAGCCCGACTGATTAATCGGCGCACAGTCAGGGCTTTTATTTCTGTTGCCGTGGTATCGATATTGTTTTTTTTTTACGAGAGCTTAATGTCAGAGTTTTCAGATTCTTTTTTTTTTTTTCCCTGTCCACTCATCAGGTCATCTTTCAGATCTCGAAGAGGAGGAGGAGGAGCAGGAGGAGCAGGAGGAAGAGGCGGCGGAGGAGGAGGAGGACGACGATGACGACCTGGACGACAGCAGCGTGGAGGAGATGAGGAGCGAGGGGGAGGAGGAAGACGAGGAGGAGGAGGACGACGAAGACGACGGACAGGACCGGAGCGGGCAGGTCGACGATCTCTACAGCCCGGGGGAGGAGGAAGAGGAGGAGGAAGAAGAAGGGGAGGATGAGGACGACGAGGAGGGAGAGGACGAGGAGGAGCGAGGGGTTTGACGAAGGACTTGAAACTTTAATTTTTTATTGAAGCACTTTGGCTCTGATCTGTGTAACAGATGTTCCTGATGTTACACACGGCTTAACTCTGAATGTCCCTGTACGGTTACAGACTTGAGCAGCTAACACATTTTTGCCTCAAACCCGACTGGATACACTGGATGAGGACTTAGCTGGACGCTAAACTAACACGCTCTGAGAATCTGCCAGTGTGAATCTTACGCTTAACCTTGTGTCGCATACTGCTGAACCTCATTAAGGTGCTGCGTCGTCGAAGACCTCGCTGCACACACCTGAATGTGAATGTGAAATACTAGAATGTGGCGGGAAAGACTCAAAACACTTGTAGGTGAATTTGGCGAAACCTCTGCATGCCTGTGATGACAGATTTTCTACCACTTTGCTAAATATTTTACAAAAATATGTGCAATTTGACGAAGCAGTATTTACAAATTTGATCCAATATGTTTTCCCCGGAACTTTTTTGATACAAGAGGTGCTAAACAGAGAGAGCTTCAGTACGCCAACCATTACTTAAAAAAGAATTCAAGTCCTTGAACGGCCCAGTTTTTATCACCATTGAAAGCCTTTTGATAGGAACAGTATTCTTGTAAACATGCTAACACGTATGCCCTGGATAAGAGCAAACTATTCTATTAACAATCTCCTTGAGTGGAACTGCAGGTATGCATTTGTTTTTGTTTTTTTCATGCTAGTTAAACATTGCAAGCCAAAGAGTAAGGATGTGTGCGTGCATGGATCATTTGAAGTTTGTTTGCTTGGCATGACGCTAGAAAAAAAAGAAAAATGCAATGTGTCAGTAATAACCGTTTCCATAGGCGACAGGTTACCTTGCTTTTCATAGATGTGCTTTAAAAAAAGTAGTTGATGCATTATTTAAAAAGAAGTGAAATATTCCTATGCACAGTTCATACATTATTCTCTAAATATCCGTTTTAGGTGATTTTGCACTTTCCTATAAAATAAAACCTACTATGTAAGGCCTGATATCTTTGAATGTTGAAAGTGGAATATTATTTTGATACAAGTTCAAAAGCTAATAAATGATAATAAAGTCTGTTGAAATGTGCACTCGCATTCAGTGTTTCCTTTGCAACCTTAACAACACTAGAGGTAAGGACTTGCTCGATAGTAGGACTGATCTAAGATGTTTAAAAAAAAGTCGCTGCTCATATGAGAGAAGAATCCAATGTGGGCAGTAAAGAAAGAAAATGTAATAATTTAAATATTAAAGGCACAGTATGTCAAATCCACCACTAGGGGGCTCTCAATCAAAACAATAACAAAATACCAGGGCAGAGCTGGAGACAACGGAAGGGGAGAAGGGACAAACGGCAAAGGTAAATAGATAAATAAAGCTTTATGAACTGTTTAGTTGTGTATAACTAAGCCAGCAGCAGACATTATATTCCTGTCTTTTGTTACCGAACATTTCCTGTCATATTAGACTTAAAGAAATGCGATTTTGTTTTTTAAATTTAGGTCACATATTTAAACCACAGACTGTGAATATTAATTGAACGTAGCCCCGGAACCTTCGCTTCGACGAGTGTACGGCACGGACTTTTAAGACGACGGAGGGATTTCGCATGAGCACTTCCAGGTCAGTAGCCGCAGCTCGGCAGCAGACATGCATGTGTTTTGATATTTTAAAAAAAATCATTTTCATGTCGCTAACTTTACCGACTCACAGCGCGACGCCCTGATTCTGTTTGAGAGGTTGAATCATGAATCCCGTCTTTCGAAAGGTGAGCTTCCTGTTGTGTGTCTAGGTGTTCGGTTTCTCTGCAGAGGTCACACAGCAGTGATCGCTGCACACACTCACACAGGGTTACTCAGATTTATTAACTGTTTACTTCTATCATATGTATGTGAAAACTGTAGTTTATTTTAAATGATATTAACCACAGAAAGCAGCTGGATAGCTACCGGAACTCACACGGGTCCGCTTCTGTTATGGAAGGAGAATTTCAAAATAAAATGAGAGGTTTTACAGAATATTTAGAAACCTTAAAGAAAGAAGCTGATTTAATCTTGTTTTTTCTCTCTCTCCAGTTGCAGGCAGTCAATCAAGTGCTGACATTATGCCGGTAAGTCCCAACATTCATACTTCCTCTTATATGTTAATTTTTTTTTTGTTGTTGTTGTTGGGAATTTGAAGTATTTTATTACTGCTTGTATTAGATTTTATTTTTTTTAACTTGTGTCTCTTTTGATGTTGCTTATGATTACATTACATAAAAGACTACTAATAAAGTCATTTTCCTGCCTTGGAGGGCCTTGGAAACAGGAACTGTGTGTTACCATGGTTACTCAGCGGTATCTTGCGGGAACGGCTTTTTTTTTTAGTAGCTAATGCATTCTGTAAAAATATTTATGTAGCCTAGATTATTCTTCCACTTTAGTTATATTAGTGTAGACTTATAACAAAACTATTAGATTGAGCCGACACTGTTTATTGTAATTTATAATTTAAGTTAATTTGTTGTAATTTTTAGATCAGGGTGTCCTAAAGTAATGCAAAGACAAGGAGACTATTGTTGAACATCAGAGCAGCAAAAAGTGTATTTTTTATTGTTGAATTGAGATTTCACAAAGACATCAAAAGTAGAAAAATAAGAAATAAATTAGGGCTGGGCACGTTAACGCGTTATTTTAGCGTTAACTCATTAATTAATTATCGCCGACAATTATTTTATCTCGCATTAACGCAGTTTTTATTTTTTATTTTCTTCTCTGTTGCTCACTGGCTTTTATTTTGTAAAATTCCATCGTGAGCGAGCCTCGTATGTTGCTTACTGCTGCGCATGTCTGCTGCAGCGCTCACAGGGAAGAGGAAACAGTGTTGCCAACTTGGCGACTTTCTCGCTAAATCTGGCGACCTTCCAAACCCCCTTGGCGACTTTTTTTGTCAACAGCTACTAGCGACAAATCTAGCGACTTTTTCTGGTGTTATTGGAGACTTTTTTGGTGTTAGAAACTGACGTGAAAGCACGTATTGCTCTGCAGTTACTGTCCTCAACGAGCAGCGGGTGCTGCCGTAAGCCCCTCCCCCTTCCAAAAGCTCTCACAGGCTGTCAGTCAGAGAGCAGAGAGGAGACCCACACCACTCTGCGTCCAGACTGCAACCAATACAATAAGCTTTAGTTTTGTATTTATTTGCTTTGATTACATTGTTTAAGTTGAGAAGTACATTTACAATAAAAGTGCGCTATACACTACTTTTAAATTCATTATTGGATTTTGCGTATAACAATGCGATTAATCACGATTAATCACAGGAACTCATGCGATTAACGTGATTAAAACTTTTAATCGTTGCCCAGCCCTAAAATAAATATTAACAGCGAAAAGTTGTCTGCAACATGATTTAATATTCTTTTGTTTTTGCAACAGTCCCTGTAAATATAAAACACTTTAAATAAATAAACATATATTTGATCCTCAGTACACATTTGAAGTTGTTAACGTCTGTATGATGATATTAAATGTCTATCTTAGTTGGAGCAGTGTTTGAACTCACAGGTTGCTTCATCCATGACGACCGGACACAATAGGCGCTGCACGTGATCTGAAAGTCGGCATCGGTGCTCACTCGCTGGTGGAGGGTTTTATAACCCACTACCACTCCCCGCTAGTTGGTTTGGGATGGACTTAATATGGCGGACCCTCCGCGAGGACGCGCAAACGGAGGGGTAGTGGGTAGTGGGTAGTGTGTAGGGTGTAGGGTGTAGTGGCCGGGTTGAAAAAGTCCCAAAGTGTGTTGCCCCATGTTCACTGTTTCTCTCTAACACTGTTCCTGACTGATACTTCTACTGTTGTATTTAAAGGGCCACACCGTGTATCCAGCGTCCTGTGTGGGGTAAGTGATTCAGACTGCTGTGATTGAAACTCTACATGTTCACTTGTTTCTTGTGCATAACTTTAAACTGTTACATTTGCACGTACCATAATGTTGGCATCAGTAAACACAACATTTACGTGTATATATCTTTCCTTCATCTGCAGATTCTGTCGACAAACGACAATACAAATCCATGCCAACACACGGGATTGGTCGGTGGAGACATTTTATACCTAAAGAACCGGTAAGACTCTGGAAGCAGGTTACGTTTATGGAAATAACACAGTTAGTTATTTCAGCTGCAAAGCCAATACCCTTAAAGGAGCAGTATGTAACTCTGACACCTAGTGTTTAAAATGGGTACTGCAGTCCAAATTCAAAACATTGGAGAAAGCTGTTTTTTTCCCCCCTCCTCCTCTCTAGAGTTGATGCGCAGAAGTGTTGCCATGCCAACCTTTCTGCGTTCTAATCTCTCTCAATTAATACTCTTACTCGCTTCCATCGCTGCAGCACCTGGTTGGTTTGACGTGAGAATAAAAATAGTTGCATTAAATGAGCATTTTTTTCTCTCTCTTTGTTTTCAGGCAAAGAAAAAGAAAGACAAACACCAGATGAAGCCGATCCTGGCGGCGACAGACACCGCGTACGGGTCTCTGAGTGTCCGAGTGTCGGGTCATGACATGACACTGGTGGAGCATTACTCGCAGTACATCCACAACCTCTGCAACCGACTCGGCATCGAAGTGGCCGAAAGGTGAGGACGGTTTAAAAAGTACAGTGGACATTCAGGGTTGGCTAGCAGGTGCGTTGAGCGTTATCCATCTTTGCACTCAAGGTGAAACGATCATGGTCTTTGTGGTGGGGTTTTTTCTTCCTGCAGTTACGCTTTGCCGACCGAGACCACAGAGGTCATGCTGATGCAGGAGCAAGGCACCAAGATGTTCGTCGAGGCCGTTCTGAAAACTCACCACAGAGTCGTTCAGGTATCATCTTCCACTTTCCCTCCTGAATCCGCTGCTTCACGCGCCGTTGTTTTTTTCCCGTTCTGCAGGATCTGACCTGACTGTGACCTTTGTCTGTTTGCGTAGTTGAGCAGTCTAGACGCCACACTGTGTCCGCTCTTCATGGGCGTTGCTCTCAAAAACCAACCGGAAGGAGTTCGACTCTCTGTGAAGGAGGTGAGTTTAACGTCAATGGAACGCTCCTTTCCTACAGGCGTCAGTGAATACGCTCAGTCTTCATTTCATTCTAACTCTTTTTTTAACGGTCTTTCTACTTTTCCTCGCAGCACATGGAGGCCGACTTCCACGCACGTTTCAAGGGTCGTCCAGAGCTCGAGGGGCTCATGGCTCAGATAAACCAGTAGGCTCTTCAGACATTCAACGTTATTTAGTGTATTTATTCTGCAGCATTCTTTCTTCGAATGCTTTAAAAGGTGATACCTTACATTTCAAATTGCTGTATACTTCAAGTTCAACTCTGCATTGTGACTTCTTGAAGATTAAACATCGTCTCATTTGCCTTTGAAGTTGGAAACAAGTCTGTAATAAATGATTTATATACCGTACTATGTCACTGTATTCACTTTGAGTCCAAGAGCAACCATAAAAAAAAAAAAAAAAAAGCTTTAAAAAGGTCTATAAATGTGTTTCTAATGTTGTTCGAAACAATGCAAAGGTCTTCATAAACGTCTTGGTCTTGGAGCATTCTGGTCTCGGGTATGTCTTGGTCTCAGTTGGTCTTGACTACAACACTACTGTCAACCATATTTGTGGAAAAAAAGCAACTCCAGGCACACAGCTTAGGTTAGCAAATATATTTTAATATATAATATTTATGTTCATTTTAGCACAATGACAAAATGGCATATTTTCAGTTCAGTCCCATTTAAATCATGACAAAAGCCACACCTTTTTATATCGGTTTTGAATAATACCTCATATCATATTTTGTTGCAGTCATTGTTAAATCAATTCTGAAGTACTTCTCGCCCCATGAGAGGAAAACGTTAGCAAACATTTCGAACAGCATTGAGCCCGATGGCGTCCAACAGGGTTGTGTTGTGAGCTGAAAAACATCAAAATAAAAACTCTCCAAAACCTCTTCAGTTATGCTGTCACTGTCGATGAAAAGGATCAATTCATTGTCGCCAACCAAATCAACTGTTTGCATCCTCTTACAGGCCTTTATTTAAATGATTACATTTGTATAAGGAGGCGTTAACTAAAGAGATGGATTGACCCTGTGAGAAAACACACACCTGTCACTTGCTACACCAATTTAAGAAGAAACACATTAAAACATTATCCGGCAGAATACAAGAGATACCATCCCACTGTTCGACTCACAAGGCAGTGACTGACACACAGGGCAACTTCTAAGGAAAGTAACTCAGGTTATTGAGCGTTATGTCACACCTGCTGTTGAAGCGTTAACATTAGCTTGTGTCCTTCTAGCTAGTTCAAAATTCGGCTAATGCTAACAAAAAAAACCTGTCAACCATTGAGCTAGCTTCTGAAAAGTACGACTTCTACGTGTCACACCTGCTGTTGTGTTATTAACATTATCTTATGTACTAGCTGGTTCCAAATATGGCTAATGTTAACAGAACAAAACTTGAGCTAGCTTCTGAAAATAAGAATTTTAATTGGAAATTGGAAATAAATGTCATGAAAATTCAGAGGTTAGTTATCTAAAGACTAGATCAGTCCATCGTTGAAAACACCGCCATTAATTAGTAAAAAATAAAAACTTAATTAGACTTTTCCAAGTTCTGTCTGACACGTTTGCGTAACCTCTCTTTACTTTAAACTTCGCCCTGCTGAGTCAAACTGAAGGATGCTTCTAAATTGTAAACCGGACTCCAAGAACGTTTTTTCTTCAGCCTTACATTAAACCTCCTCTTTCAACGATTAGCGCTGCAAACACAACACTTCAAAAAAGCGCATACTGAAAAACACACTTCAAGAATCACCGATCTAGCCACAAACATGAGTGGGACTTTATGAAATAAAGATTGTTCAACACAAACACGATGAGAAATTACTAAACGTCAAGCATGGCATGATGTCAAGTCCATCCACCCCAGCAGTCTGCAACTGAATCAAGTTGGCACGTTCACCTGTGGTGCTTTTATTGTGCATGAAATGTAAACTTTATTCCTCAAAATTAAAGATTTTTTTTTTATTCTGTGCAGCTCTTGAGAAAGTTTAATAGGTGTGGTTAAGAAGCTTGTGCATAATATTCAGGAAAGCCTAACTTAAGGTGACAGACAATTCCTTTGAGGCTGAGGGTGCGAAGAAAACTAAACGACATCGCTGCACAACTTCACCCCATAAAACCGAGCAGACATTCAGCATTCCCAATATCAACACACTCTGCTACCATTAATCACATCTCTCAGTTGTACAACATTCTTGTGCAAGACTCGCCACATTCAAAATGAAACTACCTAAATGCAGATACAACAGAGATGTAATCCCAATTTCTGAACCTACAGCACATATTTCTCTCTGTTCACGCCTCTACATTTCATCTGTTAGAGCTTCATCTTAACTACTCACATTACTCGACCCAGCACTTATACTCCCACCTCTTCATCACGCCATCCACACAACCTTTTCCTACTCACTAACACCTTACTTTAAAAAAGAAAAAAAATCTAATGAAACTATGGAGCCTTAAGAGTTCAGTATTTAACAAATGGTATTGGGAATTGAATGAGCTAATAATGGGAATCGATATAAAGTTTAATAAGCCCAAAAAACGTACATTATTTAAAGAAAGATACCGAGTTCAACTCCGTTGGTATGGAACAACATTTTGAATTTGTGCTAAATAAGCCACGAACAGGTCTCTGTTAAGCTAGCATACTGAACAACCGCTACCTAATTTAGCTAGTTAGCTTAAGTGAGCTAAAGCAAGAACATCGCCAAAGTAAATTTTTAAACTAACTAGAATCTGCTGCTGTAAAAAAAAAACACAGTTCAAAGAGTAAAGTAACACCACGCAACATGCAATCTACCTAAGCTAGCTAACTTGCTTTGCTAGGTTGTTAAACAGTAGCCTATTAGCTAGATCCCCCGTTGGTCTGAGTCAATATACAGACTTTGTCTTTTTGGACTTTTGGCTAGCTAGCATGCAAGGTAGTTAGCATGTGTATCCATGCTAAGCTAACTACGTATATATTGGCTTTGTTTACGCTTACAAAATACTAGGTTCAGTTGAAATTACATTGTTTTGCTTTAGCTAATAGAAGCTAACTGGCTAAATTCAGTAGCTCTTTGCTCAATGCCTAATTTACACAACTGTTTTATGATGTGATGGCTAATTCTGGAATCTATTTCTTAAATACTGAAGACTTAAGGCTGCCATGCAAAACTATAATGCTACCTATTTTTCAGTCAAAGTTGTTATTTCTTTGTAAGTAGAATGATAAGTAAATTATTTTTTTTTGCTAAAGATTTGTCAAAAATAACTGCTACCTGTAAATCATTGGTGAACATTTCTTGAATTTTCTGAAATTCACGTCGCTAACAAAAAAAATGTCCGTCTCGACTTTGCGACTGCTTTTATCTTTTGTCATGATTTGGAAACTCTGAATAAAATCATTTTACAAGCAGTGACCACGACACATCTGATCAAATACAACACAGTAAAACATAATATGTTACATATCCGTAAGTACAATGAAATGAATATCACTTTTTGTTTGTTTTAATAAATCATCACTCGAAGCCGAAACAGCCAAACATAAAAGAAAAGAATAACATGAGTTATAAAAGTGTTGATGCATGGATGCTTGATATTGGATAAGCAACACGTTTTTATCCCCCAATGTTTGTTTCCAGTTAGTAACACAAAATCAGGACATGTCAAATCAACAATTTTATAAGCATTGAATAAATTAATCAATTTCAAAACAAACACGGTGATATATATTCAAAATACATATTTACAACCTATCAAAAGGAAAAAAAGAAAACAGACTTTTCTAAAGGGAAACTGATACTCTGTTTGGATGAATTTGAATCGACTGTTACATGATGTTTACCTTCACACAATATCTGTCTTTTATTTCATATTATTATGTGTTAGTTATACTCAGGTATTCACCATTAATAAACATATTTTAGACGGTTTATCCTTTTGCAGCATTTCGTATGGTTGATATGTACTTGGTACGTGGAAATCCAAATTTGACATCATTTGTGGCTGATATGTTGATATATTATGCGCCAATTGGCAACAGAGTAAACGCTAAGCAATGCCAAATACAACATCTGTTTGGTGATGACTTTCTGATTGGGGTTGATATTAGATGAGTAGGAAACCGGGGGTTGATGTGAAAACAAAATAATGGACTGCAGCTGCATTTCGATGCTTACAGAAATCTTCACACTCCAGTGAATAAGCTGCTAACCAAGAGCATCTAGGCCATCACACAGACGTTTTTTTTTTCTTTTTTTGATGTATACTGATTATTCGGACAAAGTAGCGACTGACAAACTACCACAAGGTTGCTAACAGGACTCGATTGCCTACTGAAATTCTGAGAGCGAGGGGGGAAAAAAAAGTCACTTGGTCACATACATCTAAATTCACAGGATACGATTCAAATAGCACTTTAAATAAAAAGAAAATAAAACAATCAAAAAAGAGATACAATCGCCCAAATCCTCCCTTGCTGATATTTTGTATAATGATGAAAACTCATGCTAACATCTGGAAAGAAAAACCTTTTGGTTCGTTAATCACCAAACGTCTTTACTAAAAATCTACAGTCATGGCCGATGTTCACATCCATTTTAACGCTGAGAAAGACCATTACCCACAGGTCATAGCAGTAAGTATAGCTGCCTCCCCCTGCACAATACTCTTAATACTCTTAACTTCAGCTCTGGAATAAATCCAGTGGTCCCATATTGTTTTCAACAGGCTCGAGCTACAGGAGGTCAGCAACCGCTTCTCTTGGGGTCAGGCCTAGCAAGGGCTAGTCTGGACGCTGAAGGGAAGTCCACCCAGAAAAACGTAAACACTGTAATAAATTACAAATCTGGGAAGAATCGTGCAGATACCAGAAGTTTTTTTTAGGGAGAGAGGGCTAAACTAAGCATGTCTTCAGTCTTCAGCCTGATTTGGGGTATTTTCTACCTGTTTGTTTCTCTTTATAACACTGCGTTTAAAAGTAGCCCTTTCTTTGTATATTTAAGAAAAACAATTGGACGGTTAACGTTGTGGAAGAACAAAACAAAAATGTAACTAAAGTCAGATTTGGACTCACTAAGTTAACAGGTTATGGGCTGCACTTAGGCAAATGGGTGATTTGGGCTTCAAGCTAATTATTGGACTAATAAAAAATGTCCCAATGAAGGTGCTTTTAAGTTTTGAAGAAGTTTTTATGATTTTCCCTTAGTTAATGGCGCTAGAGAAGGAGTCAGGTAATCCCTTAGTCATCAGGATTTCTGCTCTGGTGACCAAGAATCTGTGCACCAAACTTCATGATATTAAATCAAATAGTTGTTGAGATATATTAGGCCTGGCAAAGTGGTGGTCCAAGTCACCAGCAGTCCATCGTCATTGGATAAACCAATAGACTAAAAAGTGTCCTCTGTTCCATAGCAGTGTTTAAGTACTTATGGGTGGACTATTCCTTTAACAGTACTATAAAAAGCTTGATCTGGCCTAGATTAACTTGATGTTTTATGCAAAGAAACATGTCCACTTTTTGTAAACTTTGAAATGTCCCCATGTAATTGCAGGCATTAAAGGTCTATTGTATGTTTTCGTTACCTGAAGACTTTGCTTGCAAAACAGTAGAATGGGAGTTGTACAGTATAGTTGGTCTAACTATTTTTTACCCCTCAATGTATTGTCTTTCCGGACACTTGCAAATACCTCTTACCAAGTGCCACCCAACCATGAATATCAGTCATGCAGATTCAACACAAGAATCTTGTAAAAACACCCTGCGTTTACGATGGAGTTTTTTTTTTTTTTTTTCAGATTAAGTGATTTGTTGGGAGGATATGTTACAGTGCAGTTTTTTTTTCCTACAAACATAAATGCATAGGATACAAATCAGTCCAACACTACAATATACGTCAAGCAATACAAAAGAAAAGAACAAAAACAGATCACGGGATCTGTTAACAAAATAAAAAAAAGTCTTGGTCGTTGGCACTGGGGTTGGATCGTGATGAGGTGGGGGAGGGGAGGCAGCAGGACGAGGGGAAATGGATCAGTCATACACTGATACTGTTTTTTTTTTACGATGTCGTCAATTTTTGATCCTACAACGTTAATCACACCAAAGATGGGGGCAATAGACCCACAGACATTCTGTACACGCCAACATCGAAGTCCTTAGCAAATTTTGTAATAAAAGAAGCATCCCTCCCTGTAAAAGTGGGAGTTTTGATTAACTTGGCGTTTGTGTGTATGCATCGGTCTCTGCTTCACACGTTGTTTGTCACAGTTTGGAAAAATTTTGGGGTTAACAAAAAGTCTGCTAAGGCTTCAGCGCAGAGCATAAAGAGACACAGTGTTCAAATAGCGGTTATTATAGTTTAGTTTCAACAGTCTTGCTAGCTTTTTATGTTGTTGCATGGCGGGAATGGAAAAGTTTGTGCGGGTTGTTAGCCGCTGAGTTCATTGCAGATTTTTGTTATAATCTGTTGTATGTACAGTTTATTGAAGGACATGTTTCATCACCTCATGCCAAGTACACATTGCTGATACTTTGATTTGCGCCAACTCCAACTTACTAAGTTTGTCCTCTTTCCAAGCTGGTCAGTTTTTTTTTTCTGTAACCAAATAAAATGGAAACAAAGGGGTAAAAAAGAAAGTTAAGTGTCTCTTTAAGTGTCACATAAACAGACATTTTACACGCTAAATATATATCCAATATGCTTTTCTTCAAAATATACTTTTATATTCTTTAATATAGTCCATAGTAGATGTAGTTTCAGTTCTCAATATTCTTTTTGTCATCTCTATCCGTCACAGACACTGAGTAGTTTCAGATTAGATAAAATCGAGGCAAAAAATCCGACATGGTGAAACTGAACGTATCGTGGAAATTTGCTGTTAGAGCCGCAGGCCAAAATATGATTTATGCTAACTTTTCCTGTAATATATTATTTGTATATTTACATCTCCAGTCAACTTATATATCAGACTTCAGAATTATTGTCCATAACTTTCCCATCAAAATAGCTTCTCTCAATAACTCTTGCTACGACTCATAAGCTGAAGGCAAATATTGGCTTATTCAAAATCAACTTTAAATATCGTCCTCTAAAATATCAGGCTTTTTTATTTGGCTCTTGAACATGATATAATCATCTGCATAAGAGTAAAGGGAATGGTGAAAGAACCTCTAGCTGAGGAACACTAACTGTCCTGACGTTTCAGTTTCATTCCAGGTTTTGTTTCAGATACAGCCCCATGCTAATGTAGCCAAAAGAGGCGATACGGTGGTAATTTAATAACTGTAGTACTGTAATTAACAATGCACTCATTGTAGCTAGGTAGATAATTAAGCTAATTGTTTCATTTGCGTTTTTGCTGAGACTTTGATGAGAAGATGGATACCATTCCCATGTTTGTATGCTAAAAATTAAATGGGTTAGCTTGGCCTGCTAGCTTTGTTTTGTATAAAGGCTGAAAACAGTGTAGCCCAGTTGTGTCTAAAAGTATAAATATGCCTTCTATAACTGCAATACAACAACATAATACAAATTAATATATGTAATTATTTGATTTAAACACGTTAAAAACTAAAGCATAAATACAAGGCTGGCTAGCTAGCTAGCTGTTCCACCTGTTCCCCATTCAAAGACTCTAATGAGCTACGCTAATCAGCTAATGACTTTAGTTTTCATGTCTTAGACAGACATGAACTTTATATCCACCTTCCCATCTTCTCATAAGTTATACAAACTCGAATAAGCTCTTTTTTTTTTCAAGCTAAATTTAATTATAGGCTATCTTTTCCAAAATGTCAACTACCTTCTTTCACCTTCTTAATAAACAACCCTTAACAAGCACCCTCGTCAAAACACATCAGTCAAAGGTGTGAGATTTCAAATAGTTTCACTCATTACTAACGTTAGATGAAGATGTCTTATCTCAATTTTGACCTTTTTAGACTAATTTGCCCAATAAAACTGAATGCATTATTAATATTAAGCTCTGCTAAGTTGTGTTAGTCATATGTATATTTGTACATACAATACATGGTTAAATATTTTCCATTGTTAACTAGCAGCTTTCTCACATTTTCAGATTTGCTTCAAAAACTTCCCCATTTCAGTTTGAAGGTAAGTTTTGAGGGCAGGGTTCATCTTCTACATGGGCAAAAAAAAAAAATTGTACTTCATGGTTATTTGTTTGAACATTCAACAACACACACACACACACACTCTGATGAAAACAGCATCACAGATTGAACAGTGTCTACAGATTACACTCATTCAGAACTGACCCGCTCAGCCTTTGAATCGAGGGAGGGTCCACATTGGCTCTCTCCTCGCACACAAACACTATCACTCCCTCTCCAGATTTCGTCTTCTTCTTCTTCTACTGTCTTTCCCCCCCGAGGCTTCCCGTCTCCTCTCGTCTCGGGAAGAGACTGCGTCGCTACTCTCTGATTGGTTGCTTTGTAGGTGGTATTTCCCATGGTTTTGTGGCTGGATGCGTTTGTGTCTGTGTGTGTGTGTAGTGAGTGTGAGGCGAGGGTGTGAAGGGTTGGTCAGAAACGGTCGGTCGGTTGATTGAAGTGCCAGGAGTGAAGCAATCAAGGTGCAAAGATTAGGGCTGGGGGTCATCACCTCACACTTTTTTAGGGGGAGGGGCCAACTTGATGATCTCATCTTCAGAGGGCTGGCGAATGATGTCTTAGAGGGGAAGGGGGTCAGAAACAAGGGGAAAAAGAGAGAAAAGAGAGATATGAGAAAACTTTACAGCTGCAGCCAGACATGTAAAGGAGATCTTTGGCTCCCTGAATAGAGATACAAACTGCTGTACAAAGAATAAAACAAGGAGAGTCGCTAACTCCTTCATGTGAGCGCGAGGAGAGAGGGTTTGGAGGTGTTTTCAGTGGAGGAGAGCGGAGGCTTCAGTATGGAGGAGGTGTGGCCAAAGAGCAGTTTGTTTTGGTTACATGCTGGTGCTCAAGGGCGACATCTACTGGATCAGAAAGTTGCATATTCTTCGTTTAATACAGTTCACTTTGGAGCATTATGCGCTAAGTGTACGTTGTGGAATAGTGATGACACAGAAAGAAATTACGGCTGTCAAACAATTACAATTTATGTAATTGCAATTAATCGATAAATTTCAAACAAGAACACGATTAACTATTGAAATCCCGTTATTTCGCTATCAATAATAAAACATTGTTAGGCTTTTATTTTGATTTTTTTTTTGTCTTAAGCTGAAAGTACTTTATTTGCTGTTTTAGTTGAACCCTGCTTTTATTTTGAAATGAAGAATAGACCTTCTGATTGATCGAAGGTTAGACATTAGCTTCAGGAAAAGGAACTCGTTAAGGATAAAAAAACGAAATAAAAGCAGCTCACAGGAACGGTAACAAAGGTCAACGTTTGATGTCATAAGGTGGATATAACTGTTTGTCTGAGACGCAGCAGTGTCATGTTTTCCATCACTGCGACTACTGGGAGACACTGCGGAGGCTTGTATGCGATAAATTGTGATTAAAGAAATGAATGCATTCATTGCAGATCTTAATTAAAGAAAATGAACATAAAATAAGTGGTAAAAAAAGAACACAAATATCCGAGCTGTCGTCCATAAAGCAACGCCTCCTAACAGAACTGAGCAGACTTTTCATTATTACTGTGTCATAGAGGAAATAAAGTTGTTTTATTATTTGGCTGTTGCACCTGTGTTTCTGTCGGGCTGCAGGCTAAATTTCCTCTGAGAATTCAACGGAGCTACGAAACAAGAGTAATAACCCAATAACGGCAGCAAAAGAACGGCTGGGAGAGAAGGAAAAATAACTTTTTATCGCAACTTGAATCTCTCTGAAATCAAGCTCGCCCGTCCACAGATTATTGTCTGTTTCTTTATTTACACTTCGGTCCTATAATGGCAGACTAATATTCTTACGAGGCAAAGACCCAGTAATTAAAAAAAATAGGTTCGTGTAAGTCTGATTCTCACATGAGTCTCTTTTCTTTTCCAGAGTGTGTTACCTTTGTATTTCTTGGCTGAGGGGATGCGTGTGAGCTTGGTGTCGATCTCGTCGTCCTCAGAGATCTTCAGCACAGTGGTGCGGTACTCGATCACCCTCGTCAGCAGGTCCGGTCGCCGTGAAATCTCAAAGATGTGCTCGATGTACGACAGATTATCTGCAATGAGGAGTCTTATTAGATGGCTTGTTCTTTGAAAACACCTTAAATCTACAGTATATCGGAAGATTGAAGAACTCGGCTTTATTTTTTACTAAATTGAAGCCCAGGCAAATTATTAAAGAGGACATATTCTCCCCCTCTTCCACCTTTTCAAACAGTCTCCCTGTGGGTCTAAATGAAACATCTGTGCTGTGCTTTGGTCAAAATATAACATGAATCAAGCACCAGAGGAGGTTTGTGACCCTGTATAAACCAGCTCTCTCAGAACGCTCCGTTTTGGTGTGTGTGTCTCTTTAAATGTAATGAGCCCCCCCTGAGTTTTACCAGTAGACATCACTCCTCTGTAGCGAGAATAAAAATGACCTGCGCAAAAGTTTTGTTCTAGGCTGGAGGTGGAGTCCATGGGTGGAGATACCAGGGGAGGGGAGGGGATTTTTTTTTACCAGAATCCCACTGTGACATCACAAGGAGAGCAAATTTTGAAACAGAGCATTTTGCTCTGTGTTGTAAGACTTATGCAGACCACAAACAAAGGACTGGATGGGTTTATTTCACATTTTGTGGGTCTGTAGACACTCAGGTTACCCAAAATCCAAAACACTGTCAAAGTGGATTTTTCATAATATGTCCCCTTTAAATCAATTCAAGATGAAGCAGTGGACAGAGGATTTGATCACTCACCTTGGGCCAGCTTGTCGTTCTTCTCCAGGTAGCTGAACCACTCCTTGGACGAGGTGATGTTGTTGCTCTGGTCCTCGGGGATGTCCTCCTTGCAGGCCGACTTGAGCTGCTCCAAGTCTTCGTTGGTGATGTTGTCAGAGAGGTCGCTGAGCAGAGAGCTGTACTCCGCCATGGTCTGAACAAACACAGAGAGAGAGAGGAGGGAAAGGTTAGATGTCTTTATTAAAATGATGCCAAACGTTAAAAAAAAGAAGATCAGAGCGAGGTTCAAACTGAAAGGAGAAGGAATTGAAGAACAGAGACTGAAAATATCCTGATGCGTTTGAACGTCTCGGTGTGCAAACAGCCCACCTACTTCCCAGACTCCAGAGTGGAAAACAGTTTGGGAATCTTTGCTAATGACTAAAGCATACGATCAGAGGGGAACAGAGAGGAAACAGAACACTAAGAACCAAATATATCCAACACAATAAAGATCATCTTTTGTTTTTTATCAGACAGTTGAAAGAGGAAAAGAACTACAAATGTCTTGTATCTTGTGTTTTACACATCCCCAATAGAGGATCTTTGCAGACATTGAAATACTCATTAGTATTCAGCTTTCGTTTTCCACAAGGATACAAAGTTATACATATTTAAACTGATGCTGAATAAATACAGGACAACATTGGTGATTATTTAGTTTTCTTATGAACAGAAATTCACAAAAAAGGCAAAAGAAAAATCAAAACTGTGGAGACTTTTTTTAAACGTTTAAGGTCGTGCCCATGAATCCAAAGCTCCAAAAAATAGCATTCCTCCATGCCATAGACTCTTATAGTTGTCCTAAAACAATTAAAAAGCACTTTAAAGAGTGATGGACTCAGTCGTTTATTTTGAATTAATCTGACATAAACCTTCCTACCGCTTTGAATTTTTGCAGAAACAATAATAAAAGGTATTAATCCGCCACTGAAAGTAGTCCCAGTGAAAAGCAGCATTTTCTCTACTTTATGCAACATTTGCTCTAAAGCACAGTGGCGACCTTTTGTGGGAAATAACATGTTTTAAACAAATTTAAAAAATATGCAGGCTGTCGGTTTGGTATATATTGTTCTCTGTCTCCCTCTAGTGGGCGGACTGAAGAAGAACATTTCTAAACTACTATACCACAGAATCAAAGATGCAGGTCTGAATCACAGACGTTTTATTCTGAGGGTCGTTCTGTGTGTTTTTAAGATTGAAAAAAATAAAAATAAAATGGATTGGCATCTTCAGGTAACTTCTCTTGTAAAACCAAAAGTTCAAATCACAAATACTTTCCATTAAATGCAAACCTTGGACATCAATCAGACAAACCATTAAAGGTTGTCGTACAGCTTTTTAGATGATCTACATGCTAAAGCTGAACAAACATGGTTTCATTTTAGAGCAGAAAATGGTGAACTATATTGGCATCAGGAGAAAGAAAAATGATCAGGACATTATCCTGATTATTCATGAAACATTTTATTCCAATCAAACGAAAAATTACACGAGCGATTCGATACACAGCCTCCACAAAAAAAGGCAGACTTTTTTTTTTTGGTCGTCTCCTTCCATCGTGCAGCTCCCCACAACAACTCGCTGATACGTGTGGATGTTTGCAGATCTGAAGATGCAAATGAAAAGCTTGACCCAAATCTGTTAATAACAATAGAAATGAGCTGCAGAGAGGAACATTGTGTTCATGAAGTAGTGCCTACACACACACACACACACACACACACACACACACACACACACACACACGCACACACAGAGCAGACGGCCTCACTACATGTCTGTTTTTCTCTCTTTCAGTTTTTTATTTTTCACACTCCGTGCCTGTTTTTTTTTATGAACAGCTTGCATGCAAACACACAAACACTCCTACACACACACACACACACACACACACACACACACACACACACACACACACACACACACACACACACTCACTTGGACACATTCTCTATCTTTATAGGAGAGGAGAACATAAACCCTGCGATCTCGATAACACTCACTCCTTAACGCCAACCCCGATCTGTAACCACTGCAGTGGACTTTGTACTGAATCCTAAACCCACTGAGCCCACATCAGGTCTGAATCCAATCTAAAGTCCAGTGGAGTTCCATCAAAGTAAAACGTGTAATAAAAGCGCTCAAACATGGACCTAATCCTTGAATCATGAATCACTAAACCTAGCTGAAAGAAGACTTCAGCAGAGAAACGTTTTGAAGTATCCAGAGTGCCCGCCCACTTACATAAGTAATCTAAGTAAAATACCTTTGTTGCATACATTTCCCAATAATTGGTAAAATATGAAATTTGAAGTAATTTTTGTATGTTTTTGGAAGGAATCTTGCGACCCCATTCTCACTGTCTTGCGACCCCCAATGGGGTCCCAACCCCCATATTGGGAACCATTGGCCTAGTGGTCAGTGTGTGCGTTCCCCATGTGAGGAGGCTAAAGTCCTCCAAGCGGGCGGCTCGGGTTCAAATCCAACCAACTCTCTCTCTTCCCGATTTCTAACTCGGTTCACTTCCCTATCGCTAAAATAAATTCATAAAAATCCCCAAAACATATTAGATTACATTTTTTTTTTAAAGTAATAATCGAGATTCTTATCTTCTGAAATTTTAAATAGATTCATAACTTCCAACAAATTAAATGTTAAATATGTGCATTTCTTTCTGCAGCCTCCTCAAATGACAAACACATCGTGGCCTGTTGTCAAACACCTTCAACTCTCACATCCAATCAAATTGCGGCCTCGGGAGGATTTCCCCCAAAACGACCTTCTCTCCTGCATGTAGCAGAGATCACCCCCCCCCCCCCCCCCCTCCCCCTGCACGCCTGTTATCTGCGTGGAAATGATTAAGGTCACCTAAAAACAGCTGCTCCGAGCTGAATTCGAAACAACGCTTTTGCTCGGGGACACTTTGGAAACTTTTTTTTTTTTATTCCCGGGAGCGTCAGAAGTTGCAAAAGGGGGAAACACATTTCTTCCTTCAATTTCGTCTCGCATGAAAAATAATCTTCCTCTCGACATTGCATGCGTCTGAGCACATACATCTCTATCTATGTCACCCACCCTCCCTCGCCCTCCCTCGCCCTCCCTCCCCTCCTGGCATCCATGCATCTGTTCGAGAAGCTGCAGTGCATTATGGGCACTGGCACAAAGCTCAGTCTGCCTCTGATCCCCTCGGTCTCATCGCAGATAAACACGGAGAACAGAAAGCCCAGAAGAGCAGAGCGACGAGCGCTGTGACCTAAATAACACATGCTGCTGTTACCCACAGCTGCCACCAGAGGGCGACCATTCACTGTGACGGTATGATACAGCTCGTCTTATTTAAACATCTAATGAAGCAAAAAAAAAATCCCTCTCTTCTGAATCATTTGAGCATGTTCATAGGGACATGTGGAGACTGTTTCATGATTTAAATCTTAAATAAATGATTGATCTACAAGTCTGACTCCAGCTCAGGTTGGTGCGTCCGCTCTCTAAAAACGAATGATGGGTTAACTTTGTCTGATCCACCATTCTCCAGCCTCGAGGAATAACAAGACGAAGACAGAGCGCTTCTTACAGTGCAGGTGGTGTGTGTGTGTGTGTTATTACAAAGCAGTGTGTGTTATTACAAAGGAGTGTGTGTGTGTGTGTGTGTGTGTGTGTGTGTGTTTTAACAATCTCAAATGTCACGTTCATCTCCTCTCTAACCAGAACAAGTTGCTCAATCAACACAAAGCGCTGCGTGGGAGTGAGCAGGGATATGCACCTTAACTAAACGGTCTCAGTGCTGTGTGTGTGTGTGTGTGTGTGTGTGTGGGGAGGCAGACTAAAAGAATGTGTGTGTGTGTGTGTCACCCTGCGTGCTCTCTGTTTTGCACCATAATGGACCGCCGCTGCTTTTGTGTACTCTCAGAGGAGAGAGGGGGAAAGAACACAACAATGGATCAAGTGGCTACATTTAGTTTTAGTCTCCCACAGCCTCCCGCCCCGTCCCCCTGTCCCCCTCCCTCCCTCCATCCCTGTGAAGCCTTTTTTGTTTCTAAATATCAAAATAAGGTATTTGGGGAGAGCGCTAGTTCTCAGTACGTGCATGCCGTCGAATTAAAAAAAAATGCTCTTCATGCTATCAATTTTGAAATTTGTTTCCTTTATTAACTTTTGTTCAGTCAATATTAAAGACAACTTTTTTAAATGTTCTTTCATTCTATTATTTTTCTCTCCTGTTGTTACTACATCAATCAACGTCATCCTACCAGGTAACCGTAGAAGTTCACGTCTGAAACTTTTGAATGGAAATCTTTTCGGTCTTTAAAAAATAAAAAACAATAAATAAAATACAAAATTAAGTTTTGCATCGTCGCAAAAAAAAGTTTCCAGACCAGAGAAAGATGAAATAAATTCAACATTTTTTGTGGCACAAATTAGCCTCCATACAACACGTCTTCTCCCCAATGTCATTCTGTTGTGAGGATAACCTTTACATTTAAAAACAATTATTAAACTTGTTTTTTAATTCCTAAAAATGGTGGGCTTTATCCATTCCATGAACCTGTTCTCATAATTACATAGGGGGTGAAAGAACCCTGTTTTGTTGGCACTAATTTGCCTCCATACATAATAATGGTAATTTAAATAGCCTTGATGCTTTTCTGTTAAATTGAACCTAAATAACTCCAGAGGAAGAAATATTTGAGTGTTCATTCTTTGGTCATATGGCTGCATTAAACTCAACCAATTTATATTCATGGATTTTCCTTGAATGTTGGACAAAGACATAAAAATATAAGACATAATGAAAATACCTGTTTTGCATCATCATCAGATCCAGCATCAGAGAAACAGATAATAAACTTTCTGTTTCTCTGACGTTACTTTCAAGGCGGGCTACCAATGCATCAACGTTTTGTAAGAATAAACGAAGCTGAGCTACACATCAGTATTTTAACATTCCTGTGCACATTGTAGTCATGCTTTAAGTGCATGAGTTGGTGAAATCCCCTCTAACAGACACCCCCCCCCCCCCCCTTGGTCTCTCTGGGACGAGCCTGACACTGCCTCCATACATAAGAGCCCCACTGTGCTTCACATTCTCATGAACACAAACATGCTTTTGTCTGCTCTGTCCTCTGTCCCCGCTGCCAGCGAGCGTGAGTGTGTGTGTGTGTCTTTAAATGGGAGAGAGAGAGAGAGCGAGAGACAGGAAGACAGAAAGAGTTGTAGCTGAAACCATAATTGAGACGCTATGTTGAGCTGTATACGAGTTTTCATCCAGACAATAAAAGGTAACCTGGAACAAATGTTTGAAACACGAGGTAGAAAAGGGAGACAGAGATTCAAATATGTAGTTTATAACCTGTTATCTGTCGTCTCCATTAATATACACCAAATCAACTGTTTATGTATGGAGGCGTATCAGTGACAAAACATGAACCAAAAAAAATAAAAAAATAAATAAAAATTCTTAGTGTTTTATGTCTAAATGGTATTTGTTAGTTTTTTTTGGTGTGGTGTTTTGACTGTGATTTCAGTTGCTGCAAAGGATTAATAAAGTACCTACCTACCATATAGGATTTAATAAAGTTGTAATTGGAGCCCGACTGATTAATCAGCCAGCAGACAATATCGGCCGATATTAGCATATCAAGTGACTATCGGTATCAGCTTATATAAATCGCAGATATGCGCCGATGTTACTCGATTTATTCACCAGTCAAAAAGCATTTCATTTGAGTTCCATTGTATTACACTAGCAGTTCTCTTTCAACCAGCAGAGGGCGCTACATGGATTACAACAAGCATTATACTGTACATCTTTTCCCCAAGTGATTTATATTTGAGGGATAAAAACAAAGAAAGATACCGACTAATTTACGGTATCAGATTTATTTTCCTTCCTAATATCGGAATCGGCCCCGAAAATCTTCTATCGGTCGGACACTAGTTGTTTTTGACCATTTGTATCCTATTAAAAACACAGAGGTTGGCAAAGATACGTTTCTAAAGCAAACTGAGATACAGTCAGACATTACTCACTATGCAGGGATCAAACAGGAGGATACCTTCGTGTCCGGTCAAATCCAGTTTTTTTGTTGCTAAAGCTGAAAACATTGCATCTCTGACAGTAATGAATAATACTTGGGAGCTAAATCATAATCTATCCTCATGCAACCCCTTTTACTGTAACCAGCTTAGAGGCAATACAAGGTAAACGAGCCAGAGCTTCCAGGAAATGTGCTTCAATTACACAACTGAAACTTTTTTTTTGTTGCAATATTTGATCCAAATCGGCTACAAATAGCAAATCCAGAGGATGTGGTTACATAGCAAGTTAAGGGGTCACTTCCTAAAGCAGAATTATCTTCCTTATTTTCATCAGGAGTCAAGTAGCCCTTTTTACACATGTGCAAACTCTGGAAAATTCCCTGAAATTTTAGGGGTGGCCTGCATGTGTAAATGCATACAAGCAGATTTTCCAAATTTCCCCCTTTTTTTCCCGAGTCCATTTGTGAACGCAGCACAAAATATTCAGATAAAAATTCAACGTGAGTGAGTGTAAAGTGCAAACATATATCACATGACCACAGATTACAGGATCTCGGCGCAGGTCATCACCAGTATGACACTGCGATACATCCCATCACATGATGTAGCATTGAAATAAAGTGAAAAATAGTGTTGACTCTGTTGCATCATCGCCTTATTAGGTATGTTTTAAACATTCATTATTAGCTCAGTTATGAACCTCCATATATTTAAGGTTTAAATGAACGAAGGAGACTTTTCAGTGTGCATAATCCATCCAGAAGAGACTCCCTTTGTTTCCCCTCTTCAGCCTTTTTCCCGCCTTTATTTCCCCTCTTCCTGTTATCTCCGTTCTCTCACGTCCGTCTTTATCTCCGTGTCGGATCACAAAGGGGGGTTTCATAAATGTGCAACAGCATGCAGAGTTAGAGCCCGGGCCTTGCCACACATGCAACACAAAAGCGTTGGATGGTTTTCATTCTATCAAGAATCACGAGCTCAGCGCGGAGGCAGCGTGTACAAATAAAGATGACAACACGGGTACGAGTGTAGAAGACCTCGGAGTGAAAGGTGGGAAGATCTCGTCTGAGTGTTTCTGCACTTAAAGGGATCCGAGCCATTATTCCACGACCTTCATATCTCACAACATCTCCACTATTACCTTTATTTTCTGTTGAACTGATGCTCAACCTGAAGGCACGCGCACGCACACACACACACACACACACACACACACACACACACACACACACACGTATGTATAAGACACAGACATGTATACCCATACCACTAAAACTCCATTCACCCTCCACATCAATGACGTTGCCATGGAGCCGCGGAGACTGTTACCTAGCGACAGGGCAGACACCATCCTCCCTCCCTTCCTTCCTCACTTCACCTTGCACCCTTTCTAAATAAAAGCCTCCAATAAAATGATGGAACAATTTCATGGCGGGTGCTTAACGATCGATTGAAGTCACATGTCGTCATTTTATTTTCTAAACTTTGTTATCTTTGATTTAAAATCACTGAATTATTACACTTTGTTATAACCTCAACAAATAAATCCGACAATCCAACGTTCTTTGTTAGACTTTAGGATCTGACTTTTAAGCAACATTATGCACAGAATTATAAAATGTTGTTATTTACGGCCTCCGTTTTGCTTCATAATAAAAACATTATGAAATATTAACAATAAAATGGCAGAAAATACATTCAAGGTTATGCATTTTCAAGTCACATGTTCATATTTTATGTCTCAACAAGTCAGGAAAAACACTAAAACACACACAAACACACACACTAGAGTGAGTACAAAACGATAACACTGGGTTGTTGATCTCTTGACTTTCACATTGTGACGGTCATATGATCAATACACACACAACTCTGTCTCCTCTCTCTCTTTTTATCAAAGCCTTACATAAACAGCATCACACACACACACATACAAACACACACATACAAACACACACACACACACACACACACACACACACACACACACACACACACACACACACAGCGCTCGCCAACTCTGCTGGTCTGCAGCATGAAGACAAGCCTTCAGAGTCAACCATGGCAACCGAAACACCGGGATAGCAGCTCAGAAATCTCTCCAACAGAGATGTGGAGGACAGAACAGACTCCGTTGAACTGTTTTCTTTACAATACATCCAGGCTTTTTCTTTTCTTTTTTTTTTTTTAAAATTCTTGCTATTCTACTCGAGCCCTCCTTCTTATTTCTTATTTATTGTCCTTTTGTCTCTAAAAACTGAAAATCTCACAAAAAGTCTTGCGGCCAGACGCTACTTTTTGAGTAAACAAACTACGACAGGCAGGAAGAATTCCTGAAGGTTTTGGACGACTTTCAACTGAAAATCCATGAAGAAAAAAAGTAAAACTAATGGCTACTGATGTAGAGAAGTCATGAACAAGGGCTGTAAAAGTTGCAGCGCGAGCTAGAGATGGGTATAAATGGATTTGCTGCGGCTGTTGTGCTTCCTTCTTCAGTTAGCTTACTTCACAATTGGCTAAAGTTTTGTGGCAATCCGCAGGGCACATGTTTGGGCACCCTCTCGGTTCTCTTCACACAACAACAGATCGCAATCGAAAACGTTTACGATATGAAAGTGCATCTCCGACATCCTTCTGAGCAGATCAGGTCTTTCTTAGCACATCTCACACCATAGGAAACTCTGTCAAGATAATTTTTTGAGCCATTAAAAAAATCATGACTGGGGCGCGGGTAGCCTAGTGGTAAGAGCCCGGGTTCCAATAAGACCTGTGGCTCCTTTCCAGCATGTAGTTCCCCACTCTCTCTCTCTCCCAGTTTCTGACTCTATCCACTGTCCTATCTCTGCATGAAGGCTTGTCAAATTGTCAGAAGGAGGGGATATGGGGCCAAAATCGCCCCGATTATTTGGTAGGGTATACCCAGCTTTACCCTGCAGACAGAGTAGTGTTCGACTCAGTCGCGGTATTGACAAAACAGTGGAGAAAAACATACTGGCGGCCATGACGTCCTTCTGAGCAGAACGGATCACTGTAAACACACCTCACCCCGCAAAAAAGAAAATCTGTCAGGATAATCTTTAGAACCATAAAAAAAAGCGTGTGTAGCCTACCCCCGCTGAAGCAGACAATAGCGCTCGAGGAAAGTAAGATACTGAAGTGTTAAAATATGGTGAAGACTTTAAACACTGCACAACTTCTCTCTCCTGCTTCTTCCTTTTTTTATTCTCCCTCTGTCTGTTTCTTCCAACAGTCGGAGTCTACTCAGCAGCTCGTTAATTTCTCCTTCATTAAAAAGTCTCTCATTAAACATTCCCTGACATTTTCCAACCTCCTATCCTCTCGTTCTTTTCTGTATTTTTTCTCTCTCTTTTTCACTCGTATGGAGCGAGAGGCAGCGTGTAGGAGTCTCACCCACTCTCCATCTTTAAATCTCCTCTGAAGCTCGACTCGACTTCATTCTAAAACCGCACAGCTCGAAATCAGACAAAAGAATAAACAATTACCTCATTTAATCTCACTCTTAATTCTGGGGAAAATAGACAGTATTTACTCTTAAAACATCTTCTATTTTCTGTATCTGTAGCTCAGTGTTCAAACCATCTTCTTACTCGGAATATATCTTCTGTGTTGCAGGAGCAGCAGGGGGGAGGGGGTGAGTGGGAGGCAGAAGAGCTCGCAGTCACAGGTCGAGGCAAATGTCCGCCTCCAATATCTACCTCTCAGGTCAGAAGTCTCTCCAACCGATGAACGAAGATCATTTAACACCTCCAAGCTGCATTTTCTCATAAGCGTTTTACATTATCAAACTGCGCCATTCTGAGGTTTTTCACATGTTCCCCAAAATCTTTAAAAACCAAAGAACTTTGAAAACTCGCAAAGCAATACCATGTTTCTTTTAACACTTATATGCACCCCTAGTTTGTCTACAAACCCCCAATTATGAGAAAAGACAATCCTATCTGCTCCACTTTTCAGAAAATGTGTGCTCAAACAGGCCGGAGATTTTCCCTTCATGACATCACAAAGGGCAGTAGCCCCTCCCCCAGGTGGGTGACACCCCCACAGCTAAGTGTTTGTTCTGCCCTCTGAGTCTGCCTTCTCACCGTAAACAATAGGACATGGAGCGAGAAAGCACCGAGCCAACCAAGCCCTTCCAGAGAGGGGGCGTGGTCAAACACAGCTAATTTACATATTTAAAGGTACAGACACAGAAACAGCCTGTTCTGAGCAGGGCTGAAATAGAGGGGTTTATAGACATGATCAAATACAGGATCAGAGTGGATTTAGAACAAGAAACTTCACACACATGTTTTGAGGAGCTCTGAGACTTATTTAAACTTGTCGAAAAGGAGGAGAATATGTGACCTAGTCTAGTCTAGTCCTGTATATTTCCATTAGTAGAAGAACAAGCCTTTCCTCAATGCTCAGAACTGTGCTGGGCGGTTATCCCCTCTATCCAGCTGATTTGGGGTTTTGGGTTGAATACTTCGGTTGGTGGAAGTGAGTCATTCTAGCTCAGATAATTACAGGCTATCTGTTCACAAACACGGAAGTTATTTGCACTGGATGTGGTTACTGGCCGTGCAATTAAAGTTATTGGTCGAAAATGTTGGTTTTTCATACTTCATAATTCAAAGCTAAATTCTTCTAAAATTCTCAACCAATGTCTCCAAATTACAAGTACAACAACTTTAACCTCCGAGGTTTACACACCAGTAAGCTGTGTTTTTTTGAAGGACGGAGATGCTTTCATTTCAGTATAATAAAGACACTGAAGTAAATACTGGCCCTTCATATCAATGGGGACCTTGTGGGGAATGGACAGCTTGCTAAACGTTTCATACCTTCCTGCTCTGAGGAGGAAAGGAAAACCCAACATCAACCCAATTCACTAATAAATGCATATAATCTGATGTTGAATTTGTTTCTGCATACACTGAGGATTTCAATACAAAGAGTGTAACATCCAACACTGCTTATCTGATGATGTATATTCCTCTTTGTTCTGTAAACTCCTGCAGAATCTGACTTGACTCTCAGGAACAGCCAGACATCGATCGGTGTCCGATGCCTCGGGCAATCCAACCTTCCTCTCAGCAGGTTTCCATTCCAATAACAACAAACAGACGCCCCCTGCAGACGGCGACCAGGGAGGGGTGGAAACACTGTCCGGTCGCAGCAGGGCTCGACTAGGCCTCGCTGCACATCGACACCAAGAAAGATTTACCCGCTGCCTCTGCACCGCAGTTTCCTGCTGCGCTACAGAACGGTGCCCCATTGTTTGGCGTGCAGCTGTGTCTGCTTTTTCATTTATACTGAGGTGGTTGGGCGCAGTTTGAGTTTTGATTTCCTGCCTGTGCTTATCTTGGTTTCCGTGTGGTTTCTAGAACCTCTGCAGTTGTCTCTGAATTACCACACACACACTGAATCAATACGCAGAATGCTGCAGTGACAGCACACAGGTTGTTAACGCCGACATGGCGGACACTGGCATGGCGGACTCCTGAAAATTCGATCTGAAGTCTAAATAATTTCTTCACAATCACAGCTATTAAAACTAATTTGCTTCAATCCCACAGACTGCAGCTTTCTGTTGGTGACCCATTAGAAGAAAACAGTGCCTTACACTATTGGACTATAAGACAAATGTCCGACACTTACATCTAAAGACATCACAAAATGTAAGGTTTTTCAAAGACTAAGAATCTAGCTGGGTCACTAGCAGAAGAGTGTTGTAGATATTTCCCAGCATGCAACTGGTGGATATTTGCATGAAGACAAACAGACAAAGAAGTAGAAACAAAGGCAGCTTTTGAAAATGCTTTTTTATGTCCATTGGGTTTTGTGTTACCTGAGGTGATTCAGACCTCCATGTTTATGATTTCAAAATTCAGGATAGTCGTTTTCCTTACGTATCTACTATACAAAAAGAAGCCAAGGACAGACCAAGAGGAAGAGGAAAGACCAACTTTATAAATACCATCAAAAGTAGTATAAGAACAAGTATTACTAGATATGTTTGCTTTGCTAATTACGCCCGCCTTCTTAAGCGACTGTGTGCCGAATTTCTGATTACTTGTTTGCTAGGTCAGGCTAAACTCAACCCTGTGAGAGGACTTGTCAGATAAAAAACACAACCATTTCATTTCACATGTAGAGCTCACGTCCATCTTTTTCCAGTTAGTGGAAGGATCTCTCTGGAAGAAAAAAAAAATACTTCAAATCGTGGCTTAAAAGTCAGACTTCTTGCTTTGTCAGGTAAGAACTCAAGGCAAATGTTTTCTTTTGAATGTGATTGGTTTGATCCCATCTGATGAAATCTAAGTACATCGCATCCCAAACGTTGATTGGATTCACAACAAGACATCGAGAGGAACTCTACCTGTGAATGACGTACATTTGAGTCACTTGATTTGCGTCATCTGGCGAGAGTTTGTGACTTTTTTTTTTGGTTTTGTACAGGCTATTTGGTTATGATGCAATACTTTGTTTTATGGTCTGAAGGAACAAATCACAATGCATCTCCTTTCATAAGCTTATAGGACGTTTTGTAACCAACGTGTAGAGTAACCAGTTTCCACAATTGTTGGAAAAAAAGCAAATAAAAAGTTGTCGACGATGGTAGGCTATGAGAAGAACATCTGCTTCTTTAACATCACACTCTACAACCAGGTAAATGCACTTTAAAGGCCAGTAAAAATTACCATTTTGCTGACACGATTTAAATAAATCACATCGCTGATGCTTTAGAAATGGACTCAGTAATAGACACATTTATGATTTAGTCATACCAGTGATGAGCTAACAGTTCAGTTAGTCCACTAATGGTGAGGCACTCGCTTTGACTTCTGGCTATTAATAGCAGATGTTCCATTTTGCCACATGGATGTTTAAGTGAGGTGGATTTGAAACGAAGATGACATTTATGTCGCTTGTAAGGATTGTGGTTTTTTTTTTCACTGCTAAGCCGTTTGGCAAACACACACACACATGGACACACTCACAAACACAAATGAAGCACAATCCTGCCGTGGAAAGGTCAAGCTCAATGCTCCGAGGTTGCGTGATTCGCCGCCTCTCCTCGTCCACATCACTCCCAACTGAAACACCACTTCTCTCTCGCTCATGCTTCCCCGCTTGTTGTCTCATTTTCATCAGCACCACCCTGCCATAGCTTTCCCCCTTGTTATGCCTCCCGGGGGTCTTTCTTCACGGCCTTAAAAACGGGGAAGGAAATGAAGTTGGAATCATCACACGAGTACGCTGCTGCGGGGAAACGTTAGAATTGATTTCTGACCATTAATCTTACTTTGATGTCTCTCTCGCTGCGATCGTTGCCCGTGTTCGCCGGCCAACTAAAACACCTCGTGTAACAAAATCTTTTCTTGTTTTGTTCGCTCTCTCCTCCTCTTGACTCTTTCTCTAAATCCTGCTGTTTCTGTCTGGATTGCTTTTGCACGCTTTGTAAGAGATTGCACATTACCACCAGATTAACCCTCATCTAGTCGGTCAGTTTTCCTCACAGCTCTTTTTTTATTCCCCCCCCCCCCCCCCCCCGTCACACCACCACAGGCTCGGACGGGAAAAAATGAAAAGATAAAGAATTACCAGAGGAAGAGCAGAGAGAGCAATATTGTGGACGGGATTATGGGATGAGAGGAGAGAAAAGGGAGGAAGAGAAAATGAGAAGCTCGGTTCTTTTTTCCTTACAGACGGCCTCGTGTCCAATGAGGCAGCGAGGACTGCCAGCACTTATCAGTTCAGAGGCCCAGAGCAAAGAGAGAGAGAGAGAGAGAGAGAGAGAGAGAGAGAGAGAGAGAGAGAGAGAGGGAGCGATACGGAGGGACGGAGGAAGCGCTAATCTGGGGAGAAGCAGCGAAGCGCCGGAGAATATAGGCCACTGGCCCATTTTTCATTGAGGAGAAAAGAAGATTTGCTGCGTGTAAAAATAGTGCGGTTTGATTCAAACAGCTTCATCTCTAATTTTTTCGCTGTTTTCTCTCGTCTTCGCTTTGTCCTCTCCTCTTCTCCTCCACGAAGGCTTTTTTATTCCCCAAACTTGGCGTCTTCATTTCAGACATAGTCAGTGACATTTTCAAATATAATTAGTCTTGGCAGCTCCTCCAGCCGTACAATACTTTTGGGGGGTTTTCTACTTTAAAAGGTTGCTCTTTTTTTTACGGAAAAGGGATGACAAATGTGATACTTTGATTTAGATAAGAGTGAGTTAGCATGAGTAGAAATAGCTGGTGAACAAGAAAAAGATAAGAAACTTTATAGACAGAATGCTAGCAGCACTGATCGGCTGTAGCCTCACAAAATCTGTCAGATGGTTGCATCATAGTTTCCTAAAGCAGTCTCTCAAAGTCTGTTCCTACTGAAGACTAAACTTTTACAAAGGAAACAAAAACCTGGAGTGTCATTTTTGAAAAAAGGGATCGTATTATCCTTAAAGAGCTGGACCTTGTAGTCTTCATAAAACGTTAGCCTACAAAAACAGTAGCTAGTAGCCTAAGCATTTGTTTGGGAGTTTGTTTTTAATAGTTTCTGGACAAAAAAGAACATAAATTCGTCAGCCTTTCTATTGTGAGGATGCTTCTCTGCTAGCGTTAGCCGCTTTGTCAAAGTGAATCCGCTAGCTAAAGATGCTATGGCTTACTTAAAGTACAGCGCAAGAGTGCTGCTAGCATATCCGTCCCCTTGTTTCTTCGGTGTATAAAGTTTCAGTCTTATCTTTCTCAGTCACTTCACTATTTTTTCATGGCAGTTGTTGCTAACTCTTTAGTTTTTATTGTACCCACAAGCTAGCATGACATGGTGAGAAAAGATCAAAGTCTGTTAGCTTACTTCTATGATAGGATTAGCTGCTGGTGTCATAGTGAAGCAGCTAGCTTGAACTGCTATGGGCCTACGTTAAGTAGCCTATCTAAGTCTCAAATTTAAAATGCTTGTAAAGACATTTATTTTGAAGGTCTAAAAGACAACCAGGTGACTTCATCTGTTGTGGAAGATCCTTAAATCATCTACTGCGTGAACCTTTTGGGATATTTTTGTCATGAAAACTAGTATAGCGTTCTAACATAGACTACCAGTATGACATAAGCATAATCCTTTAAATCCTCAGCTGCTCCTCTTATTATGCAACCAGTTGTTAATTTCATTCATCTGTGTTTTTTTTTTAGCACAACTTGAAAGCTGACATATATTTAGTAGGCTACATAACAAGGAAAATCATTTAATCAGAGGCATTTTTCAGAGTCCAAGTGCGGTCATTTCCTCCACTCGGTCATCAAACTTGATCCACATCGTTGTCGGTCTGAATGAGACGTGATTAGAGCTGAATGCAGAGCTGATTGAAGCTTTATGCTCCCTGTAGAGAGCCAATAGTCAGAACTGATGGGTTGTTGTTGGACGTGTTCGTCGAAATAAAAGAGAAACAAGTTTCATGTTACTCTCCTTAATCAAGAGCCTTTTAGTTTTACCTCTCAAGAGGAATGACAAATACGGTCTGAGAATTGAGCAAAATGAATTTATGTTATTGAGTTCTGACTGGGTTGGAAAATTGCAACGAAAGGAGTCACAGTGGGAGGAAACTGGAACCACAACTTTTATTTTTTTGTTAAGAAAGATGCAAACATTTACTCCAGAAACAAAAAAACCATCATCATCATCATCGAGGCTTCTGCCAATGTTCCAGTATCTACTGAGGCTGGGAATGGGGATGGGGATCGTTGAACCTTATTGATAATGATACTCTGATCGATTCTCCTTAACGAAACCAGATTTATTGATACCACTATCGATACTTTCTATTTTTTTGCGAGGGAAACAGCATAATGTCTCCTCCGCAAAGCTTTATTTAATCAAATTTAATCGCCATGACCCAACATTTTCTTTTTCTTAACGTTACCTTTGAACACATCATGACGACGTTTTGTTTGCCTTTGCCTAATAGTCATTTTACTGAACCAACCTTGAACGCGTCATCATGTAAACCGTGTCACCTTGATAAGTGGCTTTTATCCTGCCGATTTCAAACCCAGATTAAAACATCGGATTACTATGTTTAACTATCAGGACTAACCCTAACCCTACAGTTGAGGGTTTTGCATTTTGGTTTAATTTGATTCACAGCTCTGCAAAACTTTAGTAGACAATCGATGAATGTTCGTGCACCAGGGATTTGATTGAAAATTTATGAAATTTAGTCTTTCCACAAAGAGTTCCAAATAATCTCTGGACAATCCGAGAAAGACTTTTCTTTGAAGAGTTTAAAACATTTTAAACCAATTTGAGTTAAAATAGACCAATACTTTCTGCTCTACAAATCATTGCATTGTGTCACATTTTTCCATCTGTTTTGCTAAATAAGGCTTATTGACTGTTGACTTTTAATGTATGTTGAAACAGTTAGTCGTATACTTTGATTTTTTTTTATTCCCTTAATTATTCAGAAGTAATCACAGCTCATTGTGTGCTCTTGTGGTTACATGTATGTCTGTGTTTTCCACCCTCTCATTTTCCTCTCAGCTGTAGAGGATCAGCGGTGGGGAGTTTGTGTAGGCAGAGCCAACAATCATTCCTCCCAAGTGACACAAAAAAACACACACATACCACACACACACTGTAGGCACTGTGTGTGTGTGTCCTGCATACAGATACCCCTTATTTTTTGGCACAAGCTGGCGTTACGCTGGAGGGTAAAGGTTACGGAGAGAGAAAGAGAAAAACAGAAAGGGAGACTTTCAGCAGCTCACTGAACACTCCAATAAGTACCAACATGTAAAATGTGAATGTGTTAATGGATGAAAAGAGTGCTGGAGTTGTTGTTCAGAAGTGGAACAGATGGCGCAAAATGTGCTGTTCTTTACAGAGGAGGAGTGATTCATCAGAAAAACACAAACATTTAAAAACCCACATCACTGAGTGAGCAAACAAGCTCAGACACCAAACCCTGACTGCATTTTCACAACAAAAAAAAAAAACAATATGAGAAAACCAGATATACAGTATGAAGGAGCTGCAGATTTTTTGTTGCATGCCGTGCAGACCTGGCTGCAACTGGCCGGCCGAGGCTTTACTTCCTGCCGTCACCATGGACACACTTCCTGGCCCCGAGTTTAAGGCAGCGGAAAAAACAGGAGAGAGAGAGAGAGGGAAAAGAAGAGAGTGAGCAGATAGAGAAAGGAGAGCAGAGAGGATGGAGGGAGGAGAAGGAGGAGGAGAAGGAGGGGGAAAAAAAAGCAGCAGCTGGACTCAGCATCCGAATTAAATCTGGAGCTAATCCCTCCTGCATTGTTGAACACAACCCTCTTCCTCTTCTCTCCCGCTCACTCTTCCTCTCAGGGATTTATGGAGAGACATTTTGCAGACACCTAGGCTCTCATTTGTGGAAGAAAACACAATTTGGAAGAGGCTTCAAATGTCCCGGTTGCATATTTAGCTTTGTAAAGCAACGTCTTTGACAGCAGGCTCGCTGATCCGTACAGGTGTCATTGATGATGTAGGTTAACATGTTACGCTGATGGTAGACTTCTTTAAATTACAGGTATGACTGGATAAGGTTGTTACATCTGCATGTGGTTGCTTCGAAAGGTCTATTTTTATTCAAACTCAACATTTTCAAGATATTAGCTACTATAATGTTTCCTGCAAAAATGTCACCCCTGTAACTGGCATTCAGGGGCGTGTCCAGACCAGGCCACCCCAGGTTTTGCAAAGCTGCAAGTATTTTTCTTTACATATCAATAGAGCTTTTTTTTGTTTGTACTTAAAAATGTAAATCAAAACTTTGTACATCTATTTTACAAGACAGGTGCATAAGAAAGTAATGCACTCTGTCTTACTTCACAAGAGCTAAGTGGCATTTACGGGACCAAAACATTAGACTGTGCAGGAGTTTGCATGCACTTTTTTAAAGTACTTAATTGTGACTTTGCAGCTTTTCATTTCACTGGTGAAGTTAGAAAGGGTTTATAATCAATATTTATTTGTGTGTTTTTTACATATCACACTTCAGGCCATCCCTGTCAGTGCTCCTGTTGGGCCACCCCAGTCATAAGAGTCTGGACACGCTCCTGCCAGCATTGATCTAAAAAAATCCCATCTTTCCAGCCTGAATTATTACACATTCAGCAGATATGAAAAACAGTAGCAGTATTAGAACTTATGTTCTTCATGTCTGTACAACAGCTGATCATATCCTAAACTGGGTTCATAAAGCTGTTGTAGTAGGAACAACATGTGTCCAGCACTTTTTTTTTAGTATGTGAAGAAGAGTCATAGAGACACAGGAGACACGGGAGAGCTGAGTTCCTTGAGCTGCCTTCTGCTTCATCTAAATGGCAAATGCTTCATGTGGCGTCTGGAAAAGAGCAGATGGCCGCGACTGAAACCAGAGAGAGAGGGACAGAGACAGATGTGATGTGCAGAGACACAGGAAGAGACGAAGAAGAAGACTGAGGAGATGAAGGTAAACTGGTGAAAACGTTAGCAGAAATACCGTGTGTGAGTTATTGAGCCCTTACATGTATGAACACACACACACAGGTACACAGTCCTCTGTGCTTCCTGCAATCAAAGCCAAGCCTTGTTTATTCCTGGACAAACCACACTGGCTCAGTGACCCAGAAGGGACGACGGTCGAGCCAAACGAGACGGCGGCGGCGGCAGTGGCTGTGCAGTCACGCAACGCACCCCCCACAGAGCTGCATCCACATCCAGGTTTAATTCTCTAATCCATTAGAGTCCTGCTTCTCTGAGGCAAAACAAGTGTGTAACCTTGTCTAACTGATCAGTAGACGATACAAGCTGTTTATGCTTCAAGGTGCTTTAAAGCTCCAATGCTGCTGTTAAAAATGTGATTTAATGATGCAGGTGTCGATAAAGAGAGGTTTAAGTGACATTACTTCTTAGCAGAGCCCTTAAGCTGGAAATGAGGCCTCTAAAGAGAATGTTTAGAACAACCACAAACAGTGTAATTTCTGAAAAAGTGAGCATGCCCAAATCTTTTAAGTAAACGTTGCCTTTAGCCATGAGGTAAAAACCAAAGAATCTATTTTGTCAAAAAGTTAATAAAGAAAACAGGACATTTCCTGGATATATCGGCCTTGTTTGCTGTCTTTTCCATGCGCTAGATTTGGAATTGGAGTGTAGAGACATTTTGTTTTTGTCAGGCTAATGACCTTTCCAGAGAATGACATGATGGGTGTGGTATTAGCAACAACAACAAAAAAAAGATTCTCAAAAACAGGAAGACACCCACTCCACTGGGCGTCAGAAACTGGTTGCATGAAGTGGTTTCGGTTAGCCACATTCAGAAATTGTGAACCAATCATTTTTTGGGTTATTTGTACCCAACCCAAGGGTTTTTATTTTTGTTCGATTTACTGTATATGTTATCGTCAAAATATGTCAATAAGAACAACATGCAAAAAATATATATTCAACATATAATACTTACTGAGAGTTTCATGCAAAGCTCAATGGTAGCCAAAAACAGCTTCAGCAGGAAACCTCTTTCAAAACTACAAGTGGTACTTCTTAACACTGTTTCTAAGTGGATAAACTACATTTCCCCTTTGAGTGTTGTGAACCACCAAAATAAGAAACACACATTGTTCAAACAAATCGAGTTGAAATTGGGTTCTGATACATTATTTGTTGGATTGTGCACAAGACGAAGTGAGATGTACACTAGAGTGTCATCGGCTAATTGGCACACACTCCATGAAGAAACAGCACACGCACTCTAGAGAGTAACTGTACAGGCAGATGCACAGCGAGGGAATGCGTCACACTATGTTGGCAGAGGATTATCTGACATTAATCCTAGCGATAGATAATCAGAGAACAGGTAAATCACATTGTCTTAACACTGATATGATAGCGCTGACGGGGTTGATATCATGAGGTGTCAGGGTCTAGACTGTGTCCTACATGTTCTGTCTCTGGCTGACGAGTTGAAATGTCTCCAAACGTCAAACCCGGGGACAGTCCGTTGCATTATTCGGACTGAATGACTTCCCACCCGTCCACACTCCCAATTTTTCAAAGAAGCAAGAGTGGTCCGTCGCCAAACATGTCAAAATGTGACACTTATGGAATCCCTTGTGGCTTAATTTCTGGCCTCTATCTCCAATTTTTTTGTTGGGATTGATTTGATGTATAATGTATAACATGCTGGGGTCACAGACGGGGGGAGATGAAAGAGTCAAACCTACAAAAAACGTTCCTCCATGGAGCACGATTCCTAGGACTCATCCGAAACCAGTCATCATTGCTATCCTTAAAAGAAGTGGACTTTTAATTGAGCTACGTTATGTACGATCTATGCATCATAATTTGTTAATGTATGTTCGCTGCGTAAGTAGCATGCTTCGATTCAACATCTTTTCGGCATTTTTTATGCCTTTACAGTTGACAAGAGTCCAAAGCAGCGATTAGAGTGGGGGAATAACATGCAGCAAAATCACGATGGTTGGAGTTAAACTCGAGCCACATGCTTTAATGACAATAGCCTCTGTACATGGGGCATGTGATATAACTGAAAGGCCATCTGCAGCCCTAATTAATAAATTCTTTAAACCCAGCACATCATATCGTAGTGTGTACCCAGCTTTAGGGCCACTGACCATGCTCATTTAAAGAGTTGGGAGTTAGGGTTTTTTGGCGATCTGAACATGAGTTTGTATACATGTGTCTAAAATTCAAGTATCAGATGATTGATCAGGATTTGAAGAGACAGCATTCAGAGTAAATTCCTGACTGTATTCCTTTGCATCTGCTCTAGATTACGCTCAAATAACACCACCACACATACACAGTGAATGCCATTACTAGCAAAGAAGACTTACCTCTTCTAGCCTTTTATCCAATCACGCCAATTTATTTCCAATTTTTAACTTCAAAACCAACTTTTTGAATTGATTACTTCGTTTCCCCTCGTTCCCAATGCAAACACTGTCGTTTCAAGTGTTCCCTTGAATAAAGTGTAGTATAACGTGTCGGCAGAGCTGTCGGTCTTGTTTCATGACACTGTCAGCTGTCTCACACTTAAAGACCGGAAACAAACAAATGGACTGGAAATAAATGGAATCATCTCAGCTCGCTGCCTCGCTCACATCATGCAACTTCAAGACCGAGGTTTTTGATTTCATGTTTATTTTGAATGTACAAAAATCACTGAAAATGCTTCACATAGTACTATGATGATCTATACTTGCGTGCACTGTGACAGCCAGTGTTCACAAAAGAATGCAGAGATGCAGCAGTGTGTCAGAGCAGTGTGTGGTACGAGCCAGATTTGAGAAATCATGGAAATGTATTTGTGTCGTCGACGCTTCATTAGCGTTTGGGCTCTATGGAAGATAAAAATATCTCTGTGCCTCCGGGAGGAGAAGGGATGAGGAGGGGAGGGGCTGGATGTGTGTGTGTGTTTGTGTGAGTGTGAATATGTGCAGAGACGACATGAGGAAGCAAGATTTTTTTTCTTCTTGTTGCTGTGAATGTGTGTGTTTCCGGTCTATTTGTGTGTTATGTGCACGAGCGAGACTGCAACATCGTTTTTGAACAAAAGCTGCAGGAGAAAAAGGTGCAAATTATGAGTTGACGTCAGCCTCTTCAGACTTCCTGCTGTGAAGTCAAAAATATCTCTCCTTTCTTCAATCTCTAGCTCTTCCTCACTCCTTCTTCTTCTTCTTCTTCTTATTTTGTCTCTTGCGCCTTCATCAAAACCACACTGCAGGCTTTTGTGCGCATGAATGCAGCGGAGCATGAAAACATGTTTGTGACTGCAAGACCCGAAATATTCAAATCAAAAACACGTCTGCTTCCATCTCTGCTTTCCAGGCTCCTACTAGAACATTTTCCCTTTCATGTAACCTACTGTATGACTAATACACCTCTGTGAGCTGCTCTGACAGAGAATGAAAGACCCTAAGTGAGCGTCATTACAGAAAATTGTACTCATTTCAAGTCCATTCAGTTTGCAGCAACCTGTTGGAAAATGACGGTGTTTTAACGAGTCTTTAACAACTAGCTGCCATGTCTACAAATTGCCGAGCAGCTGCACACTTTGAAAAGTGACCTAAAGACTCTGGATGCTCGACTGTTTCACATCCTGAATACCTGGAGAACAAATGATTTGGACAAGCACGTGCTGTTCCTGTAGAGTATGAACAACACAAATATATGTTCACGAGTTCAACTTTTGGAAATCAAACCTACAGAGCCAAAAGGCAAGCTGTAGCCTAACATCTGACGCAATGTTTCGTCAGGGAGCGACTTTTTGGGGTGGCCCTGAAGGTCAGCTGCAAAAGCATTTCATGAAACGTTTTTTTCTTTTTCACACATTTTTTGGTACCAATCTGTTTTGCGTTTTGGGAAATGATTTTGATTCATGAAATGTTTTCATGTTTTACACCTTCAGGGCCACCGTAGCTTCAGGTGTTGCTGGCGGTAAATACATCCTTTAATTCCCTCCTAAAATCAACGTTTCTGCACTCCGGATTATGTATATTTTCCCCCTGAATTTGAAGCTCTACTTCAAATAACGTGTGACAAAGCCAGGCAGACAGGTGGCCAGGTAGTGAAGCAGGAAAACTAATTAAGAGCCAAAAACACTGCGACACAGTCAGCCTGCAGGGAAACTCTGTCAGATGTTTTGATCTGTTGTCCAATAATCGAGAAAATCAGATCAGGAGTCTGGCTGGTCTCTCGTGATCGGCCGCTGACGTGTCTGGCTGTGTGTGTTACAGAGGCATGACGAGAATGAAATTTAAGAAGACAAGCGAGGAAAGGCCTGAGGCCGAGGAAGAGAGAGGGGGATGAAGAAGAAGAAGAGGGGAGAAGGGCATTGAGATGTTAAACTCAGGCAGCCTGTCCTAAGTTACGCTTTAACTGGGCTCCGACGACAACTCGTCTCCTGAAGAGAAGATGAGAGCCAGATGGCGGAGCAGTTACTCTAATGGTTTCTCATTTCCTCGAGGGGTTGAAGTTCACAGAGCAAATTCATCATTTGAAGAGGAACAAGGTGAAAAGAGGAAATCCACTGTGGACACGACGCAGGACGGGAACATTAATTTTTAACTAAAAATCTGATGACAGAGTTTAAAGCCCGCTTCAGTTCTTACTGTAACCACAGCAGAGCAGCCTGTATGAGGAAATGTAGACAATGTATAGATTCACAGTCTCTGTGGTGGAAAATGTAAAACAAAAAATGAAGTATCTGCATTGTGCTGTTAGTGCTGGGGGCTTTTGTAAATGACGGAGGACCGCTCCCTTTAAAGAAATATGTTTGTGGAATTTGCTCAGTCAATTTCTTGCAGTGAGTTTGGTGAGAAAATTACTTCCTCTGTGAAACTAGCTTTACTTAGCATGTAGCATAAATACAAGAGCCAAGAGGAGACAACCAATCAGGGCCTTCATTCATTTTGATCCGAAAACTCAAGGAAGTCTCTCCTAATCCTAAAAATGGTCAGGCAAATTGTAATGATCTGTTCATTTTTGTACATTTTGTTTTTTACAGAGCGAGAATAGCTCCCTGTGTTTCTAGTCTTTATGCTAAGCTAGCTAGCTTCTGGTAGCAGCATTATATTTAGTGTACATACACAACATTGGTATCAATCTTCTCGTCAAATCCTCGACAACAAAGTGAAAGAACAAACTTTCCAATACAACCAGTGACTAAGTCGTTCAACTTTCTCTTCTTTCTGTCTTTAAAGAGAAAAACACGTGTAACACTTACGGTGACGTCAATCCAGACGACTACTGCAGAAAAACCACGTGTAATTTTCTTTTCTCACATCCTCAGTCTCCAACACCAACAAGCCTTCTCTTGTTGCTTTTCTTCTTCCATTCACCCCTCAGAACATCTCCACCCGCTCCACCCTTCCCTTGCGTTCCCTTCTGTTAAAACATTTCTCTTTTTCCTCATCGCACTGCTCACCAAATATCACACTTTCTATTTTTTTTCCTGGTTTCTCTTTCTGGGACTCTTTCAAACATCAATCTATTTCGTGTGATCCCTGTATTCTACACTCTTGATCTTGTCGGCTTTGTTTCAAACGCTTTCTGACACACTTTGAACTCTAGAAATCAAAATGATGCGAGTCAAGCTACAACAAGCTCTGTGTGAAGTAAAATGTGAACGAACCCTGAATGTCAGACTTTCATGCTGAGGATTGAGTTATGTCAGACAGTGTCTGCCTAAAATTGCATGTTGTTTATTTATTCATAAAAGTTGGATTTTAAGGGCCCTTTCATTAGCCTTTAACTGTACACATGGATTTATACCACAGTTTAGGAAGACTCTCCTGTGTTTACGGTTGTTGAGACACAAAAACACATTTCGTCTGTATAAAAGAAGGTAAAGTTAGGACCATAATGTTGTTTTTTCTACCCTTAAAAAAGAAAACTAACACCTCCACCACTCAAACAGTTTACTCGATCTCGACTGTTTGTCTGCAATAAGGAAACAAAGCCAAAGACACAAGCACAGAGGCCAACTGACACACACAACTGGGTCAAATTGTCTTACTGCGCAGACATGCAAAGCTAAGCTAATAAAAGGCCTGCTTTGACTTTGATGGTGCCGGGTTTGTATCCCACACAACACCTTTGCATAAATAACTTCAAGCGGCACTAACTGAACAAACAGGGAAGAAAAAAAAGAATGTCCTATTTGGCTACAGATGGAGAAATGGCTAGATGGAAAAATGCAGCTAGAGAGAACAAGACCAGAACGATAGACAAGAGAACAAAAATATTCTTGATCTCGTGTTTCCATATCATGCCAATGAATGAAAGCGTTGCTAAGCGTTGGGAAAAACCAAAGCAGCTCAATCTTTTAAATAAGAAATACAGGTTTCCTCCAGCTACCATCTCCACTCCATCAGCTGCATATTGTAACACCTTGTAGGTGTAATCATATGTTTTCTATCTGTGTCTCTATTTGATGGACAACTGCACAAACCCACTTTCTCACCTTTTTTTTCGAGCTGTTACCAATGTGTGAACGTTGCACCTTCAGCGATGTTTTTCTTTCCCTTAACGTATCAGCCTTTGTGGTATTTGTAAGTGTGAAGCAGGCAACTTGTTGTTTTGTTCAGCTGCTGTTTTTACTTGTCAAAAGAGATTACACAGAAGGGATAACCCCCACTCAAACGCTTGAGTTTAAAATACTGAACGTTTTTTTGTAATCATCCCCAACCCCCTTCATCTTAAAGTGATAGTCAAAACTGAAACAGATTGTCCGTCAACCATTTGAGAACCAAATGGCTTACCAAAACAGCCCGTTGTCATTCCCAGGTCGTCAGATACAGATGTTTTATCACGGCTTTTGCGTCTTATACGCCCTTGAGCGTCTGTGTGAGATCCATTGAGCTTACCTAACATCAATGTCGACCCATCTGCCGCAATATTAAACCCTCAAAGCAACGATTCCAGCTATCCAGCATGTTGGAGATTAGTGGATGAAGAAGGACGGTCCAGTTGGGTGGCGATTCAAAACGACGGATTGGCCAAACAACCAAGAACTTTCAACACTGGGAAACTGGGGTTCAAGTCATGTGGGGCAACGAAATCCAACACTGGGGTAGTACTTTAACCCACAGCCTTATGTGTTTTTAACCTAGCGCAATTACATTTTTGAACCAAAACAGAGACTTTATCATGATGTTATACTTGTTGAATAACTAAAGATTTCAATAAAATCTGAATTTCAGGGCACCTTAAAACATACACGTAAGGAAACCTTAAGCCTATAACAGACGTACTAAAAAATCCACCGTAGGATACAAAAGAAACACTTCAAAGAGACACTTTAAAAGACGTTTAAACACCTTCGAGTATACTCTCCAAAGACTAAAGGATACCTTGAAATAGATATAAAAGAGTGTCTTTCTAATGGCATCAAAGGTTACATTAAAAGTGAAACTCAAGTGTATTTAAAAAAAGACATAAAAATTGGCCCCTAAAGAGATGCTAAGTGATACTTCAAGGTACATGAGATGCATTGGGGGCACTGCCGGTGATTACATGGGATGTGAATGTTTGAAAGGTGACTGTAAAATGTGTGGTTTTCACAGAGACGAGTAGCTGTGGCATCTTGAATTTTGCTTCCAAAAGGGATCACAATTTAAGGGGCGAGAAAAGGCATATCAACAGATACGTAGAGCTCAGAACTTATTTCGCAGCGCATGACAAATGAGCGCAAGGGCCGCGGTCCGGATGGCCGGCATTCTCCACAGTCGATAATGGGGCTGTAGCCCACTGTAACGCACAGTTCACTGATGCTGGCTCCGCTCCAGATGGAGAGGCAGCGCGGAAAAGGAACAGGATGCCATAACCTCCGCTTGCAACAGTGGACAAGAGACACAGCTGCAGACACACACACATACACATACACACAAGGATGAACAGGCCAGAGCACCCACGCCTGCATCAACCCACATGAATGCTTGCATCTCCCGAGAAACAGACACACTCGACATATCTGCGGAAGCCTATATGTTTTCATGCAACACAGAAAACAGACGCAGGCAAGATCCGCAACATGCATAATGTTCCACAAAATCATTAATATTTGCACACAACCTTACGTAACGCACACTTGCTAGTGTTTGACAATAGAACAAAGTAAAGGTGGCCGTGGTGTAGAAAGTGGTGGAGGAGTGAGAGGAGGAGAAAATGCCTTTTGTTGTATTTTAAGGCTCCATGTGACAAGCCTGGATGTGTTAGAGGATTTGTCGCTGAAAAGTAATAATGTTATTCCGCCTTATTCTCACCCGTTTAGACGAGGAAGCCAGAAAAGCAGAGATGGTTTACTCCCTCAGAAGCTCAGAGAGGGGAAAATGGAGCTCATAACAAGGACTGCACAACTCTCATTTCAGCTTCTCCCTTCAGCTGTTTCACTGCTGCAGGTTCAAATCTCTCTAGCCATATCAGTAAAGTCTGCAAAAAGTCTGGTTTGTTAGGAATGAAATATGATGTAGTCATGGTCTTTGGTTTGTAACATGCCCTGTTGTAATAAAACCAAATAATTTAAAATCACTCTTTACAAAGTTTAACTGAGTACCGAGTTAATTAACACTGCTGCCAATGTTTTAATGTTTAGTAATCCTTCTGGCAATTTTAAATTAATTTTTTCCTTCCATGGATGGGTTTTAGTGTCTAGTCATGCCTGCAACCTTCACGCACACAAAAAGCAAGTGCACATCTGAGACCTTCAGTTACATAATAACAATTCTGTGCCTCTTTGTTATTTTTGCAGGACTCAAAAGTACCTGCAAGTGAGAGAACTTGTATTTTTAGACAGTGTTAACTTGCATTCTGCCTTTTAGCCAACATAAAAAACACACTGCAGCATGGTTAACAATCATGCTTGGAATGTAAGATTCTGACTGACTGGTAAACTGACTGATAGGACATATGGTAACCATTGTTATTTCCCCAAATTCATCGTAAAGGGTTTTATTTTTGTTCATGTAGAAGCACTCATCATAGAGCTTTTAAAGCACAAAACATTAGGGCCCAACAGATAGAAAAAAGGAGGGAAGGGTGGGTCGTAGGCTGAGTCATCTTTAGTTACAGCCATCATCTGAGCCGAAGGGGGAGAAAACACACGTCTGTATCTCCGTACTTGTGAGGACTGTAAATTTAGGCTGTGCGATGTGACCAAACTCGTACACTGAATTCACTCTGTACGCTGTGTTGTCTGTGATACATTTTGTTGGCTGAACTACTCGCAAGATTTCCGTGAAACTAAGTGAAATCAAAAAGTAAACACCCATTGAAAACTGGAGCAGATCTTGGACTTTTGTGTTATCCGTCTTGCATTTCTAAATTAAAGGACCAAAAAAAAACCCAATACCAATAAGTGCCTTTTATTTTCAAGTATTTAGTTTAAAAGTAGAAACTACATAGTGTGTCCACTTGACAAAGAGCTGTTCGGAGGTCTCCCGTTCCAAATGACCCTGTTCTTTGTAATGTTACTCTCCTATTTGTTTGTTTGTGCTGCTCAAAATCCAGCTATGCCTCTCAACACAAAAGCAAAGCAAAGCATTGTTCAGATTACAAAAAAAATAAAAAATAAGAGATTTTGAGTACAATATGGATACAATATTTTTATCATCTCACAATACAAGCCCCAACACAATTAGCATAATGCAATGTCTACACAGACCTTCAAAAGAGAGGACCAGCCAAAATGTCCTCACTTTACAAAAAGGTCCTCGGTCCCCATGTCTAAAACTGGCAATGGTCCTCTTATGAATAGATATATAAGTACGCATACGCACACACACAGACACACAGAGGAGAGGCTACTCTAATGGCAGCTTCCCCCCTATTTCACTAACAGGGACACGGAGTCAAATGGTCAGGGTCTGTGGGGAATCGCTGTCTATATTCGAGGCATTGACCCCTCTCTAACTCACAAACTAACACACACACTCAAGTTGTTCAGTCTAGATGTTTCAGACTCCAGGCGTGACTCAAAATTTCAGATTACTTTGCCTGCTGATCTGCCTCCACCCCTTCCCACTCGCTCTCTCTCTCTCTCTCTCTCTCTCTTTCTCTCAGTCCTCTCTGTTGCTCTATTAGTGGATTGAGCACTCTGGTACCAGGGCGGAAGATGGGTGCAATTCATAGGAAATGAAACTCAGTCAATCATCCCGGCTATGGGGAACATTAGACATCTAACTGGTGTAATTTACCCGCCTGCATTCATCGCCTCTGATATGGATTTCCGTAATAACACAACGGAAGATGAATTCACAGCAGGACTACATGTGCAGTCCTGCTCCACATTACTGATGCGATAACTCCGTCTAATGACTGTTCCTGTTGCAAAGCAGGTCTATTAAGATTTTTTTTTTTTTATAGCCATGTTGCGCTAGGAACCTGTTGACTGACGAGTATTTAACAGCAAGAGCTTCGATGTATTTTGGAAAAATAAAATTAACAGCCAAATGGAAATGCTAGCATGGATGTAGCTTCCACTCACTAACAACGGTGGCCTGTACCTAGATGGTAATAAGCTCAAACTGTGCCTCGCGCTAATAAATATGCTCATAACAACCATGCTAACACAGATGTCTGAAGGATACAGCAGTCAACATCATAGTCGAACGTGTTGCATGGTAGCATGGTAATTAGCATTTAACACAAAGTATAAATGAGGCTGATGGGTATCTCAAATGATGGGTGTCATATTCCATAAATTACATTATTTAATCTTAGTTATTTGTGTTTTTCTAAATCATTACAAACACATGTGAAACAAGGAATTACAATAACATTGAGTAGTAGTAGGCTATCATCATGAAAGATAGCTAATTAGCATCTTGGTTACAGTTTGTTTCTAGTGTTACTTTAATCAAAAGAGTTGCTTTGATTCAATCGCTGCTCATTTAAGGGAACCAGCAAAGACTAATTTCTTTAATTACACATCCTTGTACTGTAATTGTGCAACTCGATGCCGCGTGAGGCCTTTTAAAAGACGCATGAACAAAACGCTGCAAGTACAATTTACTCTATCTACCCAACCTGTCAGGAAAAAAAAACAACAGAAGACCTCGTGTTAACATGAGCAACAAAGCAGCGCCATGATGACTAAGAGGGTTTTTTTTTTTTTTTGTGTGAAATGAAGGGCAAATACAGTAGCGTGTGAGTCAGTCTACTCAATTTTTACACAGCATGACTCGAAGTGTAAAAGGCTTTCATATAATTAAGAAAACACAGATGATGGATGACTGGAAGCACATTTGAAAAGTGACGACATTTTGAATCATTTTGAGCATGGGGTTAAATATTGCTAATGATACATAATTAGTTGGCTAACTAGGTAACATTTTTAAACACAAATACCATCACTAAATACCATTTCTTAACAGTTGTAAACTATTTAGGTTTGTTGCAGATGTATCATTGCTATACATATACGTTCATGGTAAATAAAGCTGCTTTTTAAAGGTATCAAACCTCACTACCTCCTACGGGGAGAATCAAGTATTATACTTAAAAAAATAAAAAGATTAATGAAGATATTCCACTTGAAAAGAGGGAGCATGCAAGTACTTTCAACTTGGTCAAATTTGATTAAACTAATGAATAAGAAGACGTTTCACACCTTGAATTTAAAGTGTTGTAAAAAAAACAAAAAAAAAAACAAAAAAAACGGGAACCTAAAATGTGACCAGGTTGAAATTAAATGACTTTGTGGCTTGTTGCTTCCCTCAGGTTTACGAGACTCTGTGAAAAAGGTCTGATGTTGATGCTTTGAGTCGTGCCTTTGTGAAATGGTACAATGCATTAGTGCGACTGCGGCCCCTCCAGCTCTGGGTAGGTACACAGGTCCCCAGAGGATTACGTAAACCTCATGTACATAGAGCGAGTTTGACGCCTGCATCGCATTTTATCAGTGTGAGTCATGGAGAGAGGGTACACGTTGGATTCGTGCATGAACTGTGTCGGCTTTTTCATCTCTGTGGTGGGGAGGGTAACCCTTTTCCTCGGGCTTTTTGTTTTTTTAACCACGCACACAGCTGCATGAGCACAGAATCCCGAGCACAAGGGATGGAGACGCAGGTAATGACGTTAAGGCAGGCAAAGACACTATCTGTTCTTCAGCTGATAAATTCAGGAAGCAGACAACTTTTTGAGATGCTTGGCACAGATGGACGTCTGTGACTGCTGCGTGAGGGAGAAACAAACAAACAAACAAACAAACAAACAAACAAACAGCAGTAAAAGCCAGAAAACAGGTTTTTAAGATAATGTTAAAGGCTTTACATGCAATTTTTTGATCCAGCAGATGTCGCCCTTGAGCACCAGCATGAAACCAAAACAACTCGCGCTGCATTGTTGTGTTAGCATGCTAATGCGAGCGATCTTTATTATGCTCTTATATTAATAACTTCCAAAATTTAAAAAAAAAAAGGCTAATCAGTCACTCCCTGCTAAGTGCTAAAGAGGTTTTTTTTTATTGGGGCAGAGGAAGTCACCTGTTGGACAAACTCTGATTTGTTTTCATTGTCAAACATGAGAGACAATGTTGGCATTATGGGAATCAGAAGAAGTTATGAAACAACATCAGTATCAGCCCTGTTTTTCACAATGAGTGCATCTCTAGTTTGTATATCTGAAGCGCAGTGATGTGCAGTGATTTATTAAAAAAAAAAAAAAAAAAAATCCCCAATACCACAGAGGTTAAGCCTTTTTTTCCCTCTGTCTCCAGCCGCATGGATACAGTAAAAAAAAAAAAGATCTTATCCCTCCAGCTTGGTTGCGTGGTAGCTCGGTTGCTGTGCTACAAGCGACGCCTACACCACCTCAAAGCTTCTTTTAAATGCTGTTTATCTGCCCTGTGTGGTTTTAGCATCTGTGCTAACACAACATGCTGCAGAGTTTTTTTTCACATTTCTATTCAGGGGCTGAGCATAAATGCATCATGAGGTATAACTTGAGTGTGTTTATTTGCAATTGGTGAGTGATTCTGTGGATTTCATTTAGACATTGAGGGGTTGTTCTTTGCTTTAATACAGTTGTAGAAGTGTTTCGTAAAGCCCAATCTGTCTGACTGGCAGCTTTTTCACAGTGGCCACAATAATGGATGAAATGATTCACACATACACACACAAAAAAACTGGAATACACACATACAGTACTGTACACCTAAGCCTTCACAGACGGGCAGAGCCACACAAACAAGAACAGTACAGATGGGCTGACGCGCACATTCACACACACACACACACACACACACACACACACACTCTGTTTAGCGCACTTTGATTCAAGCCGTTCCCCGTCATCCGTGTGCATAATCTACTCTGCCGCTCGACTCCAAATGAAATGCCTCAGTGGGTCTGATTGGATTTGATAAGAGCTGATTCGATAAAGCAGGAGGGGGGCAGGTGGATGCAGCGCTGCAGTGTGTGTTTGTGTGTGGATGTTCAGGTGTTGCCGGATACACGATTGCAGAATTTATCCAGCTGTTTCCCCCGACTTGTTTCCCCGTGTAAATCCAGCGTAAAAACCCCGCTGTTTCGATCAAAGTTGTTGAAGTCTAATAGAAAACATCACGAGGCTGGATGTTCTGAAGTCAGCTGCTCCAGAGAGGCTCTTCAGCCCCTCGCAGTGCTGTTGTTGCTGATGCATTCATCGAGGCTTTCTCATCTGCATCAACACTAACTTTACCATTTTAGGTCAATTTCCGAAAGTAGCTTTTCAGGCGAGCCACTTATTTCCAGTAAATTCAGTAATCTGAGAAAATAAACCTGTGGTGCATTCAGGTGTCAGCAGGAAAGTCCAGTAACTGAGTTTTAATGGTTGTGTTCATTTGAATTTAAAATTGGTACTTTTAAAACAATGGAAGTGGTGTTGTTAGAAAATGCTACCATACTGTTCTCATAGGGACTATTTCTTTGGTAGAAAGACGTTCTAAAACTCTTCATCTATGCAGCTTGGCACAAGCTAAAGTACTGTGGTATAAAACCAAGCCTGAAAGAAAAACAAATAGTACACTTTGGGAAGTCTTCAATACATTATTTAAATTAGAAGTTTCTTTAAAAATCATTGAATTCGACTCTTTTACAGAGTTGGAGGCCAAGAGCCTTACAATTCAAATTCAAAATTTAAAAAGGTACAGTAATGAGAAAATTGGGTTAGTAACAATTGAACTGGAGAACTAACTTATTTACCAGTTTTGGTTGTTATCGTGCGATAGGCGAGGACTTATAGCCTGTGCTGTTTTGGTTTGAATCTGGCTGCTAAAGTAAGCGTTGTAGCTTAAAGTCTTTATATGTGATTATTCACACTTAAATATAGAAATCAAGTATATCCTCTGAAAATAACTCTGTGAGTCATGACTGTCTACAATGGGTGTGACACCCGAGTCCCACTGTCTGTGATGTTTTCAGAGTTTTCAGAGTCCTATCTTCAGTTTGTTTACATCGCCAGGACGGCCAGCTGACTCCTCCCCTCGTGTATAAAAGTTGTTTAATTGAGGGACTAGAGAAAAGAAGAATAACATACTGTACTCACTGCTTAACTGTGTTTCTAGATCACGCTCATTTCAGGTAAATTTACATGCAGTGTGAAGATACGAGCATAATAAAGATCGCTAGCATTAGCATGCTAACACAACAATGCAGCGCAAGTTGTTTTGGTTTCATGCTGGTGCCCAAGGGCGACATCTGCTGGATCAAAAAAATCACATATAAAGCCTTTAATCAATTTTAAATTTTAGCAGAGAAGAATAAATAAACATACATAAATCGATTTTTTTGTCCCGCCTCTATAATATGACCATTTGTGATAAAGCAAACGTGAAGCATGGAATAAAAACCAGTGATGTAACTGGAAATGTGGACTTCCCCTTTAAAGGCATGACTTCCTTTTTTGCTGAACAGCCGATCATCCATGTTTTGTCCGAGAAACAAAACAATAAACTGTGTTTCATGTGGACGTTTTTTTAAACAGTGGGGGTGGTACGCTCGACTCCTGGAGCTGGTTTCACTGCGGACCTGAATGCGAGTCCTGGTCATAGATCATGAAAAAACAACAACTAGAAAACAGAAGACTTTTTTCTGTTTTCCTGTCCTGAAGAATCAATCCCTCTGGACAGCTGGAGGTTGTACCAGTGTCTCGTTCAGAATGAACTTGCTGTGATAATGCGTGGCTTTGTGTACAATGACGCAGCTAAAAAACAAGAAGTTATTTGACTAACAAATGAGGTTCAGCTCCGAGTGCTCCGAACTGATGATTCATATCATTGCAGCCTTTTTAATACAGTTAGGGCCAATGGGAAAACAAGTCTCTGAGATCATTATTTTAAGAAGATCAACAGTTTGCTCTGTGTATGAGAATGGATAATGTTCAGTAAACAAGTTGTTATCATGTAATGATCGGGTAAATGATCACTCGTATCGCACGATTACAAAGGCAAAATAATTTGAAACTAAATTTAGACTTTGAGACGTCCATTATTGTTTTTTCCTTCCTTCCTTAGCTTCTTTTAAATAATAATCCCTCTTTTATTTTCTCTGCTGTTTTTATTCTCTTTTCTTTTCCCCTAGAGAGAATCATCCAGAGCAGCAGGCTGTTTTTCATAAGAGACAATTTGCTATAGAGAAACAGCAGACCTGGGGATGCTGTAATCGACCAATCAAAAACAAGAATTTAAAGGTTGCATATTATGCAAAATACACTTTAACATGTTTCTCTAGTCTGTCTACAAACCCCCCAATGATGAGAAAAGTCCATCCTCTCCGTCTTTTGCCTGCTCCACTTTTCAGAAAATGTGTGCTCAAACAGGCCGTTTGGAGATTTTCCCTTCATGACATCACAAAGGGCAGTAGCCCCATCCCCCAGGTGGGTGACACTCCCACAGCTAGGTGTTTGTTCTGCCCTCTCAGTCTGCCTTCTCACCGTAAACAATAGGACATGGAGCGAGAAAGCCTGAGCCACCCAAGCCCTTCCAGAGTGAGGGGGCGTGGTCAGACACAGCTCACTTGCATATTTAAAGCTACAGACACAGAAACAGCCTGTTCTGAGCAGGGCTGAAAACGAGGGGTTTATAGACATGATCAAATACAGGATCAGAGTGAATTTAGAACAAGAAACTTCACAGACACGTTTTAGGGAGCTCTAAGACTTACTTAAACTTTTTAAAAAGGAGGAGAATATGTGACCTTTAACACAACTGGGTAATGCTCTATCAAAAACACAGGAACAGAGAAAGAACATGAATATTTCATTAACCCCAGAGAGGATTTTTTTCACTCTCACTCTGCTATTTACACGGAAAATGCACATAATGCACCAACAAGATCCTATGGACCATTTACTGAAGGAGCGATGTCAGAGTAATGGGACAGCACACAAAAGGGCCTCAGAGTTAACGGTTTGGTACCTTGCTCAAAGGCACCTCTCCAGCTGCCAAGATTACAGAAAGAGTTATTAATAGAAAATAATTTCATATACTAGAAAACTTTCAGATTGTTGTTTGAAGGTGTTACACATGAAGAGGATTCAGAGCATTATACAAACTATTGTATTATTTATAAAAAAAAAGGTTGGCATCTGTTCCACTAGAACACATTCAGTTTGTTGTAACCCCAAGATCCGTTGCTCGTTGCTGTCCAGAACATTTTGTGTTTGTTTACATTTTCCCTGACCGAGTTAGACGGTAGCATCTGCTCCACCAGTGTAATCTGTAAATGGATACCTACAACAGAGCCCTGGAAAAAAGGAGGCGGCGGCCGAGCGGGAAGGCGATGTAAGCGAGCCGCCTTAGCGCAGATTAAAAAAAAAGGAGGTGATGTAACGTGGCCGACTGACATGGCGACCTCGCTGTAACTCGTAGCTTCCTGACATCCACATGGAGAAAAGTAAACAGGCGGAGGCACGGGGAAACAAAAGGCAGGAATGGCGTTCTCTCTCTGTGTGCGCCAGGAGACACATGAGGGAATTTACTGCTGCAGGAAGCCATCTTTTCAAGAGCCACGGGGAGGCTGCTCTGCTGAACACTCACTTGCTGTTTTTTCAGTATTTGTCCTGTTTGTCCAATTTGCTTTGTTGACACGCCGCATTGACATTACTAACACTGGGTTTTATTCAATATGAAACGTTGGCCCGTCAGCATCTTCGGCACCTGTATCTTTTTCTTCAGAGGCTTTTGTACACTCGCAACAATGCGGCGCTATAGTCAAACTTCTCTCCAAACGGGGACAAGGACTCACTTTTTAGTGCTCGTAAGAAAACAACAGAACAAAGGGAGCTACTCTGAAGGCATTGAAGGATGTAATGTTATAAAATCATACAAAGTTTATTTATTTATTTTTTTCCAAGGCTCAGTCTAAGAGTGTAAAAAGCTTTCAGGACTTAGATAATGGGAATGAAAGACTCTCGTTGCTCCTTGAAGAGGGCCAACGCCAAATGCAACATTACATTTAAAGTGTTTTTTGTCACTACTGAAACTTTTTTTTTTTTGATCAAAAAACAAACAAACAAATTCCTTCCAAATTCCAAATTTTGCATGGTTGATATAATCACCCGTACCGGTTCTGTGATGTTTCACGCCAAATGAAAGCAAAAGTGGGTAAAGAGGAAACAGATCACATGATGGTGAGTACAGTTTTGTCTGCGAGAAGCTTTGATTCCTCTTTGTGGTTGCAGAAGTCCATGATCAACAACAGACATTAATGTTGGGCTAAAGCTCTACCTCGCAGACTTTGGTGGTTCCACCTTGTTCCTATGGTTACGGTGAGCTAAACAGTCAATATCCGAACATCTGATAATTAACTGCTTGCTGGAAAGAAAAAGCAGTAATCAAAACGGTCATGTTTTTCCTTTGTTTTGATCGTTTAACCAGTTTCTTCTTCTTCTTCTTCTTCCCGAAACAGTGTTTGACTCAGCGCCTACAAACACTCGACCACAAACATTCCCTTGGCGGCAGCCTGGGGACAACCGACACCACAAACACACACACACACACACACACACACACACACACACACAAACACACACAGGAAGTGAACCCGAGAGAGGAAGCTCATTTTTGCTGCGCTGCCCAGTTTTCTTACCCCCCCGCCCTTCTGTCCGAGAAGACAGATCGATATGTATCAGAGAGGAGAGGAGACTGGCTCCCAAAAAGCTGAGTCAAGGCACACACACACACACACACACACACACTTTGTACCAACACATGTAAAACACCTCTAAATTTGACCTTAATCATAACTTGGTCTTGTCCCTGAATCAATTTCTTAACCCTGAACAACGTCCTTTATGGTTCAGTGAAACAGTCCGCACTTTCCAACTAAATTTATCTTCACATTCTACCAAATATTACAGACGCTTCAGAGAGAGTAAAAATACTCTCTCACTCATTCTATGACTAGAATTCACCATGGACTGTATAAAAAAAATGGACAACAAGACAGCTTACACAAAGTGACGCCAAAACATTTTAGCTCCTCGTACTGACTGATGGAAGTAGGATAGGATAGGATAATACTTTATTGATCCCCAGAGGGTAAATTTGGGCGTTGCAGCAGCAAGACAGAGAAAGAAGTTATAGTACAAAAGTAACCTCCAATACCTGACCTTCAAATCTGACCTCTAAATCTGACCACCGAGACCTGACCTCCGAGACCTGACCTCCGAGACGTGACCTCTGAGACATGACCTCTGACAGCTGATCTCTGAGAGTTGACTCAGCGAGACACAGAGAGATGGTGACGATGACGATTTAAAGACTGTTAAATGACGAAGAGCTACGTTAAAAAGTACAGGTAATAAGCCCCGCCTCCTCCATGATAACAGATTGGAGGGGGACATGGGATCGTGTTGTTTGATGCTACGATAAGTGGGGAAGCTGCATGTATGACATTCACGTTTACAAATGCGATTTTTATGTATTTATTTAGAGATATGACGGGGGAGAGAGAGAGAGAGAGTGGGAAATGACAAGCGGTATCCGAGCAACAGGTCGGATTAGAAGTCTACAGGGGCGCAGACGCTAACCACAAGGCATCCTCATCATTTTAGCATTTTATTGGGACGTTTATGTGTGTTTTTATGTACAGCCAATGAGAATGTACTGCTATAGCTGCGATTTAAAGTGACTGTCCCAACATAAAAAAAAAAAGTTGTCTCATCTTTTATTTTGCTGTTCTGGAATTATTTATCAGCATGTAAAATGTGCACGCTGCGGACGGATGACATGACCGGAATGCAACACAACAGGAAATGGACTGACAGCTGTCGTGCTGTTTAAGACATTCTAGTACTGTAAATGTTCAGGACACAGGAGAGGGAGGCTGATTAGATGCAGGCATGACATCTAATGTATCTCGAGAGCTTTCTAGATCAGCAGCAATTTCACGACGATTGATTCGCCCTGCAAGTCATTTGCAAAGCTCCTGTGTTGATTTTGGCGACCCCCTGTGGACAAAGTGGGAACTTGTGTGTCGATTTGCTGATCTTTCAAACATTAGGTAGTTATCTCCGCTGTTTCAGACATGAAAAAAATACCAAATGTAAATCTGATGGTCTTGTTTGCTTTTGTAGCTCATAAAGAGGCATTAATAGTCTTTTTAGTTTGTTTGCTAACAGCGCTAAAAACTCCTCACAGGAGATTTAAGCAAAAATGCTAATTCATCTTTTTTTTTCTTCTTCTGGTCAGAACAAACAAGAAACTGGATGACACACCCTTGGGCTCTGCATCCAATTTTGGAGGATTTTTTCATTAGTTTGATGTTAAAATTAGCATTAGCTTCAATGCTACTTATACACAAAAATGGGCTAATCAGGGTTCTTTGTTACCCTCAAACATATGAAAACACTCTCACTCAAAATGGCCTTTACAGCTTTATTTTTTACTTCAACCTTTCTACTTTATTAATTTGATGTGTTTAAGCGTATTTTGAGCAAAAATGTAAAAGCACAATTTCTTGACCGTACAAAACCGACCAACTTTGCCCGTCCTTTAAAACTATTAGGAGGTTGGATAACAGACAAAACAGGGATACTAGGAGACGTCCGAGTCACACCCCCCCCCCCCCCCCCCCCTCCCTCTCCTTGCAGCTGCATACAAACATGTTGGCAGGCCTGTTACATCCATTCATAAAAGACCCTCTCCCCTTTCCCCATCCGTTTACACACACAAACACACACACACATCCTGACACACGCAGCCATCCGGGACGGTCACAGGTGGTCACCGCTGGTTTCTAATCTCCCCTTTCCTCTTCCTGGATACTGGGAGAGTGTAAAGGCAAGCACACTGCTGATAATCTGATAGAGCTGCAGTTATCTTTTTTTTTAATACAGACACGGAGGGGGCAGTAAAAGCATCGCCCACACATCGGGGGGAGTAACACAATGAAGGAAAAAACATGATATAAATAAAGTTATATTCAAAAAGAGATGTAATACTGCCACATCACTTAGTTACCTCTCTGACCGAGCAGCATGAAAAGGACAGTTAAGATACTTGAATGCCTTCAGGGACACTAAAGGAAATCCAATTAGCTTAATCAATGGTGTGTTAAATGCCCCTCTTGAGGATGGGAAATTCCCCACTCAACCATTCAAAAAGGTCACACTTATGACTGAGGGGTGTCAAATCGACAAGACGCGGCACGTGGTTTTGTTACTTCACAGACACACAAAAAAAATCGTCCTCAAGTTTTTATTTTTGTGATTTTTTTTTTTTTTTTTTTTTTACAGCTATTCTGCATCCACACAACAACATGTTCTCCCAGAGTTTACACAGCAGATTAACACACCCCTGAGGGACTTGAACGCCCCGTTTCTTCAACTCCTGCCATCCTCTGTGACTGTGAGCATTTGAAGGCAGCATCAAAAAAAAAAAGCACATTTTTACAGGCAGACTGTGAAGTGGCACCATGTAACGGTATGTGAGGAGAGAAATGATCCATATCTATGAATGGAGGAGGCTGACTCACTCACAGCTCGGTCCCATTAATGAACGACACCCTTGAGAATTGTTTTTGTCTTAAAGAAATAGTCCCCCCCCCCTCTCTCTCTCTCTCTCAACACTTAAAACAAGCAGCAAGAAAGAAAGGAGTTAAAAAAAAGAAGATGTACTCACCCTGAGCGCAGCAAATATGAGTCAGCTACAGACAGGGAGAGATGCGAGTGTCTACGGGAAGATAATCTCCTCTGGATGTCACAGAAAAACAGCTCTGTGGGGGGGTGGGGGGTGGTGGGGGGGGGGGGATGAATGTCGCTTTTTTTTTGGAGAGGAAAAACGTTCTGCAAAGGAAACGAGAAAAAGTCCACTCTTGTCCGTTTCTTGTTGTTCAGTTGTAGTTTTTTTTTTTAGTGTTTCATGAGACGAGGCCGTGATGGGGGGGGTGGGGGGACACACGGTGTGTAGAGGAGCTGTCAGTCAAGTGTTTGGAGAGAATAAAAAGAGAAATGGTAAAAGGGGTAAAAAGGAAGGTGTCGTGACTCTTTCCGTAGCTCTCTGTGTCCCTGTGCTGCTCCGCTGTCCGGCTCGCTCTGTCACCGGCTGCTGAAACGTGGAAACGCCTTTTCCTCTCTCTCTCGACCACACACTCTCTCTCTCTCTCTCTCTCTCTCTCTCTCTCTCTCTACCACACACACACAAACTCTCTCTCTCTCTCTCTCTCTCTCTGTCCCGGTTAAGCACGCTGTCTGATTCATCCACAGATCGTCTATTTAAAAAACGATGGCTCACTCTCTCAGTAGCTACACCAAAAATGCAACGACTGCAGGAGGGTCTTCATCCCCCCCTAAAATCTTTTTTTTTTTTTTTTTTTAACTTTTACTTGTACCCAAAGTAAATTAAAGGCTTAATATGTGATTTTTTGATCCAGCAGATGTCGCCCTTGAGCACCAGCATGAAACCAAAACAACTCGCGCTTATTATGCTCGTATCTTCACACTGCATGTAAATTTACCTGAAATGAGCGTGATCTAGAAACGCAGTTAATCAGTGAGTACAGTATGTTATTCTTCTTTTCTCTAGTCCCTCAATTAAACAACTTTTATACGCGAGGGGAGGAGTCAGCCGGCTGTCCTGACGATGTAAACAAAGTGAAGATAGGACTCTGAAAACTCTGAAAACATCACAGACAGTGGGACTCGGGTGTTACACCCATTGTAGACAGTCATGACTCACAGAGTTATTTTCAGAGGAGATACTTGATTTATATTATATTTAAGTGTGAAAAATCACATAGAAAACCTTTAACAATGAAAATATGTAGGCTATTTGTTAAATCCGTCATCGATGTGGTATATGTAAAAAACGATATGTAACATAGGCTACGTCCACTTTAAGTTGTGATGTTAAAGTGACACGCAGTGATGATAACATTTGGACTTTTGGATCTCGGAGCTAGGAATGACGTCACACCCGAGTTGACCGCCCAGTTGCGAGTCGGTCAACCAACATGGACGCCTGTAGGAGAAGGCCTTCAGGCGTCCATGTTGGTTTAGGTTTTAGGTTTATTACGTGGCTTTGATTTAATTGATTTTTGGCTCTCTTGATGCATGTTCTGGATAAACTTTTGTTAAAGCAAAATTACCGCAAACTCACACAATCAATGTACCAAACCAGCACAAGAGTACTGGTTGCACTTGACCCAGGAACTTGGGCGGTAACAGGTTCATGCTGTGCACTGTGCGGCATTCATTGGTGGAGGGGTTGAAACGGCTTTCAGCAGTAATTCTGCAAACTGTACATGGCTCGCCCTCTCAACGTGTTGGCCTTTTTAAAGACGCTTCCAAATCATGTTTGTTTCCTGTCCTTGCCTTTGGTTCTTTTAAAAAAAATGAACAGAGTGAGACCTCTGTCTTTCCTGCTGCCTCCTGATTCCACAGTTTCCCCAGACACACACTCAGACACACACATACCCCTGCACACACACATTTTTCAAAGCTGATGTCACCGCGCTATCCGGTCCACAAAATCCCTCCTCCTGTTTCTTTCTCTCCATCACACCACGATCCCAAAACATAGACTCCCCCACCCCATCCTCGCCCCCCATACCCCTATACACCCCATCCTCGCCCCCCATACCCCTATACACCCCATCCTCACCCTCCAAACCCTCCAAACCCTCGATACATTCTTTGAAAAGTGACAGAGAGCTAATGGCTGCTGCGCTGCAGGCTGTTGATCCCTCAAAAGAAGTTTCATCTTGCGTCAGTTTCTCTTCTTTTGAGAGAATAAATGAGTTCCAGCACGAATGCATTGATACAAAACACAAAACAAGACTTTATTTTATTTTAGTTTTTATGAATAGAATATGAATATGAAGTCTTTCAGTGGAGAGGTGAAACATCTTCAAGATCTTTAGCCAAGCCTTTGGATTCCACAAATTGAGTTTTTCCTTTTCTTATTGACACCAAACTCAACTTTGTTTTTGTTTAAATGTGAAGATTCTTTCTCGACCGTCTGAGGATGAAATCAGAGGTCTTCACATGTCCAAAATGACGGACACAAATCCCAATGAATTTACTGTTTTTGCCCATGTTTTACAAGCCCCGCCCACTGAATGGTATTGACCCCAACAAACATGGTATTGAAAATTGCTGTTAACACATTGTTCTGTAAGTTTAAGGTTAAGCTGGATCCCACAAGTTTCATTTCACCAGCTTTTGACCTTTGACCTCATGTGTTGACGTTTTATTGTTCGAGCATATTGACCGACGCGCTCCTGTTTGTCGTTATAACACATCCAGTCGACTGTGAATCTGTAACATTTGCTGCAAATCTCGTTATTTATTTTTTCTCGCAAAAGGTCAAATTCTTCTGTGATTTTTTTTCTTCTTCACATATCTTGTGAATTGCTCACGCGTGGGTGTGAAGTGCACAGCTGCTTCAGCTCTTGGGTGAGTGTAACTTAAACCTGATGGTTCACAGGTGACGGAGACAAAAGGCAGACACAAACCAACGCGTGGAGACTCTGAAAGACGAGGTTCAGCTTACGGGCCACACGGCGGTGATGATGATGGTCTCTAATGGTTCCACATACCTCAGGTGTGTGTGAACGAGTGTGTGTTTGATTTATTGTGCCTACCTTTAACCAGGCTATATCAAACAGAGCTGTGAATACAATTAAAAATGGTTTTAGATGGATGAGTTGGAGTCTTTTTGACCTCATTTTACTTTCCTCCCCTCCCCCGTCTTTGATTTTGACTCTGGATTCGCAGTGGGAGATGTTTTTGAAATAACTCACACCAAGCCCCACTTTGTTAGTCGAAAAATGTCCCGGTATTTGTTTGTGCATCTGACAACCTTGAGTCTTTCACAGAGTGCTCCATTCTTCATCAGAAAAAAAAAAAAGACATGACTTCAATGTGTTGGTCTTAAAACTCGTGATCCAGTGCATCTCCAAATTTATAACATGAATGAGACTTCTGTTGCGAGCCTGTGACCCCCCCGGAGGGGAGAATAACTTCACTGGCAGTAATCACCCATTTCTGTCGAACACAATTACAAGCCTGTCGATGTCAGCCTGCAAGGAGGACCAATGGCTGGTGGCGCAGCAATCTCGGAAAAATTAGCCGTCGTTTACCTGCGGATGCTGTGATCCTGTTTAGCCTTGTGAATTAACTGTGAACAATTTTGGAGTGTTTTTGATTGGTCGGAATTTGAAGTAGCATTTAATTGAATGGGGAAAACTTCTGCAGGCATTTAGCGAAACAGGTTGTTAAAAGATGGAAAATACTCACGCCTGCGACTGATGGGTGGAGGACATTCAAACCTGGTTTCGGCAGCAGTTGTGATCATTTTTCTCCATTCTGAAACCATTCTGTTTGAATGTCCTCTACCTGAATGAAAAGACTCGTCTCCCTGGCTGCTTTCACTGAAACAATAGACTCAGTGTTGTTGGCGTATGCAAAAGAAGCACAGGGTCGTTTAGAGCAACAGAAGATGCCCTTTGGACTCACAATGACACAAACATCCCTGCCTATGTGTAGAAATGAAATCTGGATCCACATGATTCTGCTGGCTTCCATCATTTAGCACGCAAACAGAAAAAAACAGTTCTTACTGAAAAGTCAAATGAAGAGAGAAACAACAACCTGTTTCGCTAACTCGCACTTCAAATAGCTCTCGGCGGGTGACGCGTGAGTCAGACGATGATCGCCGGCTGCCCGGGAGGCCATATGTTGATGAGCATGCTGGGATATATGGATATATATGGAGTTATATGGATGATAGACGGCAGCTCGACCATCTCCGTCTCCTCTCCTGGAATAAAGAATAAACACATAGAACCAAATATGTTCTGTCCTCTTCATCCTGCGACACTTAAATCAAGCTAAATCTGAAGTGCTGCTGACATCATTAATTCATGCTTTTTTTTTTTTTTCTTTGTTAGTGACAAAAAAAAAGCTTTCACACGGGAGGGTTGAACTATAGCAACTCTGAAGTGGAAATGGGCACCTTACAGTGCACAGCGTGAAGCATTCATCCATTAGCGGTTCTATAAGACTCTCACAACGTGCTCGGATTGCAAAGTACAAACAGAAAAAAGTGCTCAACTGCACATTTATGTTCATACTTGAATCCCTTAAAACATCTCTGATTATGTGCAGCTCTGGGGGATACACGCTGTTGTTCAGTCGGTCCCATGTTAAAACCGACTGCTACAGAATAGATTTTGCAAATAAGACAGGGTGCAAGAATCTGTAAGCATTTTTTTTTAAAACAGAGTCATTTGTGTTTATCTGTAACTAGCCTATTTAAAATGTATGCAAAGCAGTAGGTGTGTGTGTGTGTGTGTGTGTGTGTGTGTGTGTGTGTGTGTGTGTTTATTTCCCCCCCGGAGCAGGCTGAAATAGGGAAGTTCTTGTTTCCCATCACAAGACCAGCTCGTTTTTTTTTTCTGAAGTACAGGGGGAAAAAAACACAGAGAGGAAGTTCTCCCAAACAAAACGGCTCTGAGGATTCAGCCGGAAAAGAAAGGAGGGAGGGAAGGAAGGAAGGAAGGAAGGAAGAAAAGAGTCACAGAAGAGAGGCAGAAAGATAAAACGAATCAAGTAAGACAAAAGGGTGAAGGAAGGACAGAAAGACGATGAATGGAGAGAGAGAGAGAGCGAGAGAGAGAGAGAGAGAGAGAGAGAGAGGGACTGTTGTGTCAGTCTGTGTGAATGTGCTTATTGAAAGAGATGAGTCAGTGGAAAGAAACAAAGAAAACGTCGAGTCACTGCACTCTTCATTTAAATCTCTTATTCGGCGGCTCTTACTTTCTCTACCTCTGCTATTCACCTGTTTTTCTCTCGATTAAAGGCTTCATTCATTCTCGAGCTGAATGCCTTCTAATTTTAAGCCTCACCTTGTGACCCCGCACTGAAGTTTTAAAAAGTTCCAAATAGTCTTAGTCTGGCTGTTATGCCTCTGGTAGACGTGTTCAACCACAACAAAACCCTTCAGATAGAAATGACCTCTTACATTCAAGCCAATCAGAATTACAAAATGACATCTGTCGTGCGCTGTGTGCCTTACTGCCCGTGTTCATCTAGCGTTTTTTTTCCGAGCGCTCTGCCATTTCGTGTGCAGCCGCTTCGAGCGCTCTAGTTGAAAATCTTTCAAATATCCAGAAAGGTGCCGTTGACGTCCCCGGCAGCTCTTTTTCCAAATGATATGATATTCCCTTGTATTTTTGCCGATCTCAAATACAGAACATGCAGTAAAAAGTATCGGAGCCGTTTCGGTCACACAGCGGGCGTTTGTCAACAGACTGTTGTCATAGAGACGGGACGGACATGCAGCGCTTTTTCTTCAAACGCTTCACGCAAACACTCCCCGAGCGAACAGCCGGCGCTTTTCTGCCCGGGAAAGAAGCGCTGCAGGTTTGACACGGGGTCTCAGGCTTAAAAATATCAGCTGGCAGGCAGCTGCTAGATAGCGCAGGTCGGGATGTTTTGCTTATCGTTGTTTGTGATCTGTATTTGACTCGTTTCTTCTGCTGTTTTTTCTTCTGTCAAGTCTGATTTATAAGTTCAGCGCTGTGTTTTTCAGTTAAATATCATGGACAGTCTAGAGAGTCTTGATTTTATTTGTTGAGTCAAAATCGTTAGCACCTGATATTAACAACCCTCCACCCCTAACACACACACTCATATAGCTTCCCTATTTATCTGGCGCTGCTGCTGAAAATGTAATTCTGGTCTCTAAACAGATCAGTGGTGTTCCTTTAGGAAGATATACAAAAGTGTTGTAAGTTATTCACAGTGTTTCATTTACAGGGTTTAAAGTTTGGCATTCATTTGGTCCTAAATTATAAAGCTGTATCTTTCCTCTTTGCTTTCTTTCCAGTGGATGCCCATGGTCATTCATCATTCTGCCGTTTCACCTTCCTGCAGTCTTTCCACACTGCCTCCTCCCTTAAGGACAGTTCCCTCCCTTCTCTCCTCTCACAGTCACACTTGGACGGTCCTCACCTGCATTTTCATCGAAACCCTTTTTCGGCATCTTTCCCGCTCTTACCCACAAACCTCTCCTCCCCTCCCCCCTCTCCCTCTTCTTCGCCCTTCGTCGTGATGACACTGACTCTGCAGCAGGAATTAAAGGACACGCTCTAATCACTCAGCTCGGGGCATCAGACCCCATTAAAACACGAGGACAGATGAGCTGAGAGCAGTAATCACAAACCCCACCCGGCAGCCGCTTGATAACCGAGACATAACCCTGCCCTCTCTTGTTAAACCTTTTTTTTTTCTCCCACCCACGTAATGCTGTCTTCTGTGTTTGCTTCTATGATTAAATACTACAAGTGCACTATTGTTCCTACAAGGAACTATAAAAACAGTTATTATGATGACCTTTCAAATTGTCGTAATTACTTTTAGCAATTTCCAGTCAACAGGAGAGAATGCCCTTCATGTAAATGGTGCTGTGCCCTTCAATTAAAGGGCAATTAGAGTTTACTGCCGCTTTCTTCTTTCTGTGTTTTTTTTTATTTTTTAAAAGGAAGCCATCAGTCATGTCAGTTATAATGACTTTATACTCAACAAGTGAACAGCTGAGGTCAGGGATCACAGCAACATCGCTGAAAAGCAGAAGATTCACGTGTTTGCGACTCGTTAAACGGATGTTATAGATCACGGCGCATAGATATTTGGTACTTATAGGCCCTATTGTCCTTGAAGACAGGGAGGTAGAGTTGTTTCCGTTTAGCATTTATTTATTGGTGAGACTCACGCTGTAGTGCTCGAGGTTGTTGCTAGATACTCATTAGGGGTGTAACGGTTCACAGAGGTCCCGGTTCAGTTGGGTCTCAGTTCAGTACAAGCTCGGTTCACCAAGAAAAGAAATAGCAACAAAAAGTCCCAGGCGCGCGATTCTAGGTTTATCTGATTATTTTGAACTGACCTTTAGTACAAGTTCGAGTTTGTTCCATAAAGTGTTATAGGAACCACCTATGGGACCAGAGGCCAACTTTTGGGGGCAACCAATATGCATTCACCGGTTAGCAATAAAGGACTTCCTGCCAAGACTTCCTGTCATTGCATTGCCATTGTTCACAGTTGGATGAGCAACTGGAGGAGGCAGAATGGAGTTAGCCTTTAGAGACGACCTCTAATAGTGTATCGTTGGCTGCAAATGCATGCGGACTTCTGCTTTACGACCAATTGCGTTCCGCCTCTTTTGTTTTCCACATTGATTGTTTTTCTGCATACAGAAATGCGAGCTTCTCGGTATGTAAGTTGTAACCAGAACACTTTCGATTTGTTGTTTGTGTTCACACATACAGCTCTTTTTTTCAGGAGTTTTCTACAAGTGTGAAATCCCTATTGGAGTTACAAAGGTTAGTTCTTAATAATGAAATAAAGCCCATCTTCTGGGGGGGGCATCCATCAGAGGAAATGTCGGAAAATACAACTCATCTGTTGAAATCCTAATTTTGGCTCTCCTGTTTTGTCAACCTCACATATGTCTGATTCAGCTTGACAACACGAGTGAGTTTTCAGATAAAAACACATCCTTTAAAATGCTAGTCACGAGTCGAGATCCAATTCTCCTCAGGGTGACCTGAGTCATTCAGAGCTTTGTTTGCCCTCTCTTTAAATACTCCGGCCTCGTCTAAATGTGTCAGACTGTTGTGACTCCTCAGCACGGTTTGCTAATTGCATCACTGTGACGTCGTCCGGTGCTGTGATGAGTAATGACTGATCAAACTAAATTACTTTTATTTTCGGTCCGCGACAACAAAAGGCTCACGACATATGACATTAGTACACATGGCACGTATTTTTAGACAATAAATATGGATGGTTCTGGGGCTTCTATGTCATTGTCGTCAGGCAAATAATCATCCCGATGAAGTCTTTATTCATGTCTTTGTGTTCTGTTAGATACGTCAAAGACGCCTTAG